>NC_046657.1:20727786-20738889 GCF_010883055.1 Belonocnema kinseyi | reverse complement strand
TTTAATTTATATTTATATTATTCCAATTCATAATATGCATTGGTTTATTGAAACCAAAGCATTTTAATTGTCTTTTTAGAATAAAAAAAGTGCGCCTTTTATTAATAAAAAATGGTAAAAAATATTTTATTGCAACTTGTGGCGTTTCTCCATAAATTTAATTTGAATGTTTTCAATGTTATCTAATTAAAAAAGTCAATTAGTTGTTTGAAAAATCATGTATTTGGTTGACAATTCTTTTTTTTTCAAATTAATCTCCTCGATTCAAAATGCTGCAGAATTTATTTAGTTGACAATTCATCTCTTTGGTTGAAAAAAACTATTTTGTTAATAAATCTTTGTTTTTTGTTGAATATTTATTTTTTAACTGAAAATTAGGCAGTTCCAGTTGATGATTCATAATTCTATTTGTTTGTTAAACATTCGTTTTTCTTTGGCTCAAAATGAATTTTTTAGCTGAAAATTTAAGTATTCCACCGTAGTCTTAAATTAATTTTTTTTAAGCTGAAAATTAAACTAATATGTTGAAAATTTTCATTTTTGGTTTCGATTTAATACATTTTCTTTTCTTAATAATTATTGCTCATACGTTTTTTAATTATTTAATTTTATAATTAATTAAATCTTTTTGTTTTAGTTTTATGTTTTAACTTCTTTTAATTGTATGTTTTTAATAACGTATTTTTATTTTGCACACAATCATTTTTTAAAGTTCTTATTCTTATTAATTTGAATTCAAAATTTATAATGCTTTTTGTTAGATAATAATAATAAATTTATATTTACTTTAGCAGATTTCAAACTGCAATCATAGTGCGCGCATGTATGCATCACATAGTTCCGTCACGAGATGACGGGTGCATGCTTGCGAGCATTGCGTGCGCGCATCGACGTGCGCGAAACGACCGCTCACGAATTTTTATCTGGGAGATTACCAGAAAGTAAATTTAAAAAATTTGTAAATTACCTTACCTTTCCTTTGTTTAATAATATTCTGGAAAGTTTGAGATAAAGTCATTAAAAAATGACAAAAATATGTCCTTTGTAAAATAACCCGAAGGAAAATAAAGAGAGGGCAAGTTAGGGGAAATTAGGAGAGGGTGGTCAGATGAGGGGAAGTGAGAGGAAACAGGAGGAGGGAAATTAGGAGAACTTATGGGAAATGAGGAAAGGGGCTTAGGGAAGATAAGGGTAGAAATTAGGGGAGAAAAAGTAGAGGAAGTGATGAAATAAGAGAAGTGAAGGACTAGGAAAAATGAAGGGAGTGGAAGTAGGGTTGTGATGGGAGAGAAATTTAGGGGAAATTTGGGGAGGAGAAATTAGGAAATGGAAAATAGAGGAATGAGGGTTGGGAAAGCGATGAGAAATGGGCGGAGACAAAGTGGGGGAAGTAAGGGAAGGGATTTAAGTTAATGAGTGTAGGAATTAAGGGAGGGAAGCAGGGGAAGTAAGGAGATAATATATGGAGTGGGGAAGTAGGGGATATTAGGAAAAATGAGGTGAGGGGAAGTAGGGGAGTGATGAGAGGGAAATTTAAAAGAAATCAGATAAATGAGGCATTTTTATTTTATTTAAAATTTCAGATATTCTTCACGTTTACCTAAACCTGGCGAAACTATTTTCGGATCAAAATTCGAGCAAAGTTTTGGAGGCAAAGGTGCCAATCAATGTGTAACTGCAGCAAGACTTGCAGCTTCTACAACATTTATTACTTCGGTATAAAGAATAGTAATAATTTATATAAAGATTATATAACATTATTACATAAATGTTATATAATGTTAAATATTTGTTAAAATAAATTAAATGTAACATTGTTATGCAATTAATTTCTAATTTTTAATCGTGCCTATTACTTGATCTAATAGTTTTTGGAGAAAATAAAAAAATCTACTTTGGCCAGGATTTGATCCGGGAACGCCACTATATATAAGTGGAACGTTAACCATTTATGCCACAGGGACCGCAGTAGATCGCTTCTTATTTCTCTTATTTTCATAGGATCTAAATAATTTTATTGAATCTGAATACAATTTAAAAACATTGATGTTATTTTATGTATTTTTTTATTCTAAAGTTATAGTCAGATTCAGTGAATTTATTCTGATTGGAATTAATCACTAGAATTTCATTGGTAGCAGAGGTCGCTGCTGACGTAATTGGTTAATGCTCTACTCGTCTATAGTGTCGTTCCCGGTTCAATTCCTGACCGAGGTCGATTTTTTTTCGTTTCTCCAAAATTTATTATACGACAAAATAACATCAATATTATAAAAATATTTTACACTTGCATTCACTGATTAAGTTAACTGAAATGTCCAAAAATAAAGAATTGTCTGTTGAAAATCTATAAAATTGAATAAATTTCCATTTTAAATCTTCAACATTGTATAAATCCTAATTTAAAATCTTCAAAATCAACGTATATATTCCAAAAAATGTTTAAAATTACACAATTTTAAACTGTAAACTTTCCAAATGAATGAATCTTCAATTTTAAATCTTAAAAATTGAAGACTTAAATTGCAAATCTTCATTATTGATTTATTCAAAAAAAAGTTCTCAATTACATATCTTTAAAATTGAAAACTTGAAGAAATTTTGTAATTCTATATGTTTAAAGTGAAAGAATTTTCACTTGTGACTGTTCTACAATTTTGAAGATTTAAAATTGAAAATTTGACTATTGATCTTCAAAATCATCCAAATTTAATTATTTTTCTTTATACAGTAATAAAATTAAAGAATTTTCAATTTTGATCAATTTATAAATAAAAATTATTCAAGTTTGATGTTTTAAAATTAAAAATGTCTTGCTTTTGATGATTCCTGTTTGAAATTTCTTGAGTTTGAAAGATTTAGAATTGAAAAGTTGGTTTTGCATTTTCAAAAGCATGCAAACTTAAGAATTTGAATTTATAGATTTGTAAAATATAAGTGTTTTAAATCAAAAATTTTTTATTTAAAATTTTTAAATGACAAATTATGCAAGTTTTAAGTTTCGCAACTAAAAATTCTGTACTTTAGATGATTCCCGTTAGAAATTTCTTCAATTTGGAAAACTTAGAGTTGAAGAGTTTTCATTTGTAACTCTTAAAAATTGTAAACCTGCGACCTTCAAATTTTTAAAATTGAAGGTTTTTTAATTTTAAAAATTTACCAATAAAAATGATTCATGCGTGTAGTAAAAAATTAAAAATTCTGTAATTTTTATTCTGTAAATTCGAAAGTTCTTAAATTTGGAAGAATTAGAATTGAAAACTAGACTTTTAATCTTCAAAATCAACAAGGTTTAAAAATTTGTATTCACACAGCTTTAAAATTTAAGATTTTTTATTTTCGTAAATTTACAAATGCAAATTATCTAAGTTCTAAGTTCGAAATTTATTCAATTTTGACGATTTAAAATTAAAAACTTAACTTTTGGTTTCCAAGGTCACCAAATATAAAAAAAATTTTATATACACATCTTTAAAATTGAAGAGTTTTCAATTTCGGAAATTTACAAATAAAAATTGTTCAATTTCAAAGTCTTACAATTAAAAATTCTCTATATTGATAATTTAAATTGAAAATTTCTTCGATTTTGAAGATTTAAAATTGAAAACTTGATTTACGATTTTCAAAATCATGAAAATTAAAAACTTTTTATTTATAGATCTGTAAAATTGAAGAGGTTTAAAATTAAAAAAAAATTATTTTGAAAATTTACAATTATAATTATGCAAGTTTGAAGCTTAAAAATTAAAAATTCTGTAATTTTGATGATTCACATACAAAATTTCGTCAATTTGGAAAATTTATAATTAAAAACTTGACTTTTGATCTTCAAAATCAGCAAAATTTAAGAAATTTTATTTATAAAATTTTAAAATAGAAGATTTTCTAACTATGCACACTTAAAGTTTCGAAATTAAAAAGTTTGTACAAATTTTAACTCTTAAAAATTATAGAACTTTGAATTGTTAGTCTATTTCTAAAATTTTTTAAAAATTTAATGAATTTAAACTATAAACATTCAAAATTAAAAAATTTCGCTAATTCTCAATTTTAAACATCTTTAAAATGGATCATTTATCCAAAATTAAAGAGTCAGAATTCTATAATGTCTTTTAAAAACTTTTTATTGCCATATAAAGTCCCAAATTAATTTATTAATTTTTTACTTTGCTTCTAGTTTCTTCTGAGATAAAATTTCATATATAAATAAAAGATATTTTCTTAAATACTGTTAAAATTAAAATTAAATATAAAACTAAAATTGAATTAAAATTATATCAAAGCGCTTCTACTTATTTTAATGTTAAAAAAAATTAAATTTATGATTATTCATTTTGGGGGTTAAAAGTTATTAAAGTTTGAAAAATTAAAAACTTTGCAAAGTTTGAGAACATTAAAAACTTTTTTTAGTATTCAAATATTTAAAGCAAATTTATAACTTCAAATTAGTGATTAAAAGCATTATTAAATGTTGTAAAATTTTGTTTTTAATGTAGAAAAGTAAAAATAAAGTTCTCCCAAAGAATCGAGAAAAGATTATGCAGAAATTTTTTTTTAAATTTGAAATACGTAGGTGTTCCTTTATCCAATTACAAAAAATGTAATTATTTTGGTTGATATTTTCAAAAATTCTAACTGAATAAAATATTATTTCATATTATTATTTGGTATCTAATTTTACCCATAAAAAATGTTTTGATTTAAAAATTTAAAAACCCAGTCATATATTCGTTTTTTCCAATTCTACATTTTATAATTTATTCATAAAAATTTGTCTAGTTGGGATCTGACATATTCGCTCAACAATATATTGAAAAATTAAAAAAAGAGGGCATTGATGTTACCTATTCAAAGTTAAGGAAAGATGCTCACAGTGGCGTGGCACAAATTGTTGTTGCTGAAAATGGTAAGAAAAATAAACAAATAAGTAATTTTCTTGAAAAAAAAAAAATTTGTAACATGCATGTTTTTATTTATTTTTTTATTTCATAGGAGAAAATAGCATCGTGATCATTCCAGGATCAAATGAATTATTATCAACAAAAGACGTTGACGAGGCAGCAGATGTTATAAAAAATTCTTCTATTTTACTCTGCCAATTTGAAACGCCTCTTAATGTAACTTTACACGCATTAAGACTTAAAAAAAACCACGGTTTGTAAAGCAATTAAAATTTAATTATTTATAGAATTAAATTATTAATTTAATTAAATAATAATAATATTTAAGTTATTATTTTATTCTTATTTTTATTATTAAATAATTAAATTATGAAATTTATATTGATTCATATTAGATTATTCAAAAACTACGTCACGTTACATAAATTACACCCCCCCCCCCCTCGACTGAACATTTTTTCTTTCATTTAATTTGATAAATGCCGGAAATAACATGAAAAAATACAAACATGATATTTTAATAGACTTCACAGTCCAAAATGCCCTCAAAACAGGGAAAATAAAGTAATTTTTCACGACAATAGGGGAATGATTTTTTAAAATAAAATTAATGTATAGATCCAATATTTTCCACAAAATATTTTAATTTTCAATCAAAGAAAAATTAATTTTCTACCAAAATAGATGAATTTTCAAAACAGCAATTATACATTTTCAGAAAAATAGTCGATTTCTCAACAAAATAATTAAATTTTTAATCAAAAAGTTCAATTTTAAACACATTTGTTAAAATACCGTTGAATTATGAACCAAGAAATTTTCTACTAAAATGAAAATAAATTTTTATTTGGACAGTTGCACTTTCTAAGAAAAGGATGAATTTTTAACAAACCAGATGAATTTGCACTAAAATAATAAATTTTTTAACGAAGCAGTTGACTTTTTAACGAAATAGATGAATTTTTAACAAAATAATTAAATTTTCAACAAAACAATTAAATTTTCAATAAAATAGTTGAATTTCATTAAATGAATTCAATTTTCAACCGAATAGTTGCATTCTCTTTAAAATAATTAAATTTTCAAGAAAGTAGTTAAATTTTCAACAAAATTTTTAATTTTTCAACAAAATAATAGAATTTTGAACAAAATAACTAAGGCTTCAAAAAAAAAAGTTGAATTTAAACGACATAGTTAAATTTTCTATTCTCAAAGATAAATCTTCAACTATATAGTAGAATTTTCAACTAAAAAAGGGTAAATTTTTAACCAAAAATAGAATAGTTCCATTTTCAGTTAAAAAAAATATATAATTTCCATTTAAGAAAAAACGAAGTTTCAACAAGATAATTAAACTTTCAACCAAACGAAATCAATTAAAAAATAAAAGTAAATAATATTCTACCGAAAAAAATTAATTTTCAACTGAAAAAAAAGTTGAATTCTAAACAAAAAATGAAATAATTACCATGTCAATTAAACAATAATTTTCAAAAGTAAGTTGAAAATTCGTGTCCTTTGTTGAAAATTAATTTTTTTGGCAGATTATTATTTACTTTTGTTTAAATTGATTTTTTTGTTTGAAATTTAAATTACTTTGTTGAAACATCGTTTTTTCCTAAATGACAATTTTTTTTAACCAAAAATGTAACTATTCTATTTTTGGTCAAAAATGAATTTTCAACCAAATATGCAGTTGAATTTTCAATCAAAAAATATGAATCTTTAACAAGAGACATGAATTTTCAACTAAACAACGTAGATTTTCAACCAAAAATGGAATAGTTACATTTTCAGTTAAAAAAAAATTTTTCATTTAAGAAAAAACGAAGTTTAAACAAAAATGTTAAATTTTCAACGAAAGAAAACAATAAAAAATAATGTTCTACCAAAAAAGACGAAATTTCAACAAAAGAAATGAATTTTCAACTGTAGAAATGTTAAGTTTTAATAAGAAAATGGATTAGTTATATTGTCAGTTAAAAAGCAATTTTCAACAAAAGAATAATCACCGAATTTTCAACAAGATAATAAAATTTTCAAGAAAATAAATAAATTTTAGACTAAAAAGAAAACGTTTCAACCAAATATTTAAATTTACACTAAAAAATAAGAATTGTCGACTAAAAATGGAATAGTCAAATATTCAGTTGAAAAAAATTGATTTCCAACAAAAAATAGTATTTTCAACAAAATATTAAAATTTTCAACCAAAATACATGAATTCTCACTAAAAAATTTAATAGTTGAATTAAAACAATTTGTTCAGTTTAAAAAATTACTTAAAAAAAAGTTTCAACCAAATATGTCAAACATGAACCAGATAGTCGAATTTTTAACGAAAAGTGATGAATTCTGAATAAAAAATATAACAGTAAACTTTTTATTTAAAAAGAATTAACTTTTAACGAAAAAAAAAACAACATTTTTTTTCTTAAAGTTTATTTTCTTTTTGGGTTTTATTAATATAATTCGCAGTTAAGTGAAAAAAAAAACAAGAAAAAGGGGAAGTTTCTGAAAAACAGGGAAAAATATGAATTCCAAATGAAAAATTTAATAGTTTATAATTTTTCGCTAAAAAAGATTAATTTTCCGCCGAAAATGGATTAGTTAAAATTTCAGTTGAAAAAATTAATTTGCAATACATTTTTTTTACAAAATAGTAACATTTTCAGCCAAAGAAATGATTTTTCAAACCTAAAGTTGGAAAAATTGATTTCGAATAAACAAAAAAAGGTATTTTCAATCCAAGAATATTAATTCTCAATGAAAAAATTAATAGTTGAATTTACCAGTATAAATCAGGAATTTTCGATAAATAAATGAATTAGTTAAGACAATTAATTTCTAACTAAAAAAACAAATTTTCAAACTTCAAGCAGATTAGTAGAATTTAAAAAAAAAGTAAAAAAAATGAATTCTGAATCAAAAATATAACAGTAAACTTTTAAAATTTTAAAAATTAACTTAAAAAAATATAACTACTTTTTGTTGAAAGTTTATTTCTTTATTGTGTTATATTATTGCATTTAAGCGGAAAAACGAGCAAAAGATGAAGTCTCTTGAAAACAGTGAACAAAAATAAAATCACAGTGACACAAATCCTGTTACACCCCCACCCCCTCTGAATATGTGACGTAGTTTTCGAACGGCCCCCATTTAAGTTCTTTTTAACATTTTTTTTTTTCAATTTTATTTAGAATTTAAAGTGGAAAATTAACTTATGTTTAAAAAAAATAGGCATTTCGATTGTAAATGGAGCCCCTGCAGTGAAAAGCATTGATCCCGAAATTCTGAGTCTCGCCGACATTTTTTGTGTCAATGAAACAGAGGTATAGTTCTCATAAATAAATTTTAATATTTGGTTGAAAATTCTTTTTTTTATTGAAAATTAATTTGCTTAACTGAAAATTTAACTATTTTTGTTAAAAAAATAATTTTCTTTGTTAAAAATTCATTTTTACTTTTCACTTGAACTATTTTGATACAGATACATTTTTTTAACTAAACTTTTAACTATTTTTATTAAATTAAAACTTCATCTTTTTGGTTAAAATTTTTTTTTTTGTAACAAAAATTTATTTCAGAGAAAAGGAAGTTTCAACCAAATAATTAAATTTTCAACCAAAGAAATCATTTTTTTTTTTAAATTAAATAATATTCAATCAAAACATACGAATTTTCTACAAAAGACATGAATTTTCAACGAAAAAAAAACTAATTTTGAAAAGATGAATTTTTTTTTAATATTAAAGTTTAAACAAAAAAATAAATTTTCAGAAAAATAGTTGAAACTTTAACGTCACAATTTAATTTTCGATTCATAAAGATAAATTTTCAACCAAATATGTAGCTGAATTTTAAACCCAAAAATATGAATATTTAACAAGAGACATGAATTTTCAACTAAAAAACGTCCATTGTTAACAAAAAATGTAATAGTTACATTTTCAGTTTAAAAAAAAAACAATTTTAATTTAAGGAAAAACGAAGTTTAAATAAAATAGTTAAATCTTCCACCAAAGAAATAAAGTCTAAAAAAAAAATATATATATATATATATTTTCATAAATATAATTAAATAATTTGAATAAAGTTTAGTCCACAGGGTGGCCTTATGTCAGATAAAACCTGAAAATCATGGAAAAGTTCGAAATTTTGAAAAGAAATCTTGCAAAAATCAGGGAATTTCTATAAAAGAGGCGTTTTAAATACATTTTTTAAATTGAAAATTAATTTTTTAAACTGAAGATTAAACTATTTTTGGTAAAAAGTTAATTTTCTTTGTTGAAAATTCATTTTTGTTTGAAAATTTAACTATTTTGATACAAATTAATTTTTTCAACTGAACTTTTAACTGTTCTTTTCTGAGTTGAAACTTGATCTTTTTGGTTAAAAATTTCATTCTAAGGTTGAAAAGTTAACTTTTTCAGTTAAAAATTCATATAATTTCTTAAAAATGTGTTGAATTTATGTTTTAGGTAAAATTCAATTTTTTTAGTTGTTGACAGTTCATCTTTTTAGGTTGATATTTTTTAATGGAAATATAAATTTTCCAATTTTGCTTAAAAATATTTGTTTTTTATCTTTAAATTAATCTTTTTTAGGGTGAAAATTCAACTTTTTGTTCGAACATATATATTTTTGAAAATTAGTCTTTTTTTAGAAAATAAATTTTCTTTATTCAAAACTGTTTTTGGTTTAAAATTATTTTTATCACTGAGAATATTTTTTTATTGCTCTTTTTCAGTTGAAAATTAAACTTGTGTGACAACTCATGCATTTTAATGAAAATTCATCTTTTGTGGTTGTAGAAAATAATTTTTTTTTGGACGAAAGCCATTTTTGCTTAAAAATACCTACATCTTTTTTTAGTTGAAAATTTATTTATTTTTTTATTGTGAAAATTGAACTATTTGTGTGATCATATATATTTGTCAAAATTTGTCTTTTTTGGTAGAAAATAAATTTTCTTCGTTCAAAGTTATTATTTTTATTTAAACTTAATTTTTGTACTAAAAATATTTTTTGAATTGATCTTTTTCAGTTGCAAATTTAACTTGTTTGACAATTTGTTCATTTTGTTGAAATTTCGTCTTTTGTGGTAGAAGAAAATAAATTTTTTTTGTTAAAAGCTATATTTTTGTGGTTTGAATTAATTTTTTAAACTGAAAATCTAACTTTTCCATTTTTGTTTGAATTTTTTGTTTTCAAAACATTCGATTTAATTTGAAATTTCCTTTTTTTCGATAAAAATGCAACTGTTTTGTTTATAATTAACTTCTTGGTTTAAAATTAATATTTTCGGGTTGAAAACTCAACTGTTTTACAAAAAAAATTTCAGCTTATAAGTTCAACAATTTGGTTGAACTTTTTTTCATTTTTGGCTAAAACATCTTTATTTGTTGAAAATTCGCCTTTTTGGTAGCAAATTTCCTAATTTTAGTTGAAAATTTATCTATGGTTGAAAATGTTATTTTTCCATTTTCAGTTGAAAAATTGATCTCTTTTAGTTTAAAATTCAACTATTTGTTAAACATTTCATGTACTTCATTAAAAAATCCCATATAAAAATGTAACTCTTTCATCTTTCGTTGAAAATTAATCTTTTTTATTTAAAAATTTCATATCTTTAGTTAAATATTAAATTTTTTGTTTAAAATTCATACTTTCGGATTTATCATTCAACTTTTATTTTGTCTCAAAAATCTTTATTTAATGAAAATTCATCTTTTATTTGGTTGAAAATTTAACTGTTTTGTTGAACCTGATATTTTTGGTTGAAAATCCATATTTTTGGGTTAAAGATTCAACTGTTTTGTAGAAAATGTAGTATTTTCGGTTAAATTCAACTGTATTTTTATTTAAAATAAAAAATTTCTTTGGTTGAAAATTAAACTAATTGGTTAAAAATTGAACTATTTTATTAAACCTTCTTTTTTTTGGAAATGAATTGTCTGGGTTTAAAATTAATCTTCCTGATTTTGAAATTCACCTCTCTTAGTTAAAAAAATTTATTTTTTTAGGTAGAAAATTTAATTAATTGGTAAGCAAATCAAATATTTTGTGAAAACTCAAGTATTTTGTCAAATAGTTCCCTTTTTTGGTAAAAAGAAAATGCAACTATTTTATCACACATTCGTCTATTTGGAGAGAAAATTTATATTTTGGATTGAAATTTTTTGTTGTTGTTGAAAATTCA
>NC_046657.1:20694991-20727686 GCF_010883055.1 Belonocnema kinseyi | reverse complement strand
TGAAATTTAATCTGTTTTGATTAAAAATTCGACAATTTGGTTGGAAATTCAAAAAATTGATTAAAAATTCAAATATTTTATTAAAAACTTAAATATTTTGTTTAAAAGTAATATAAAAATGTTATATAACAGTGTTATAACATTCTTATATAACCACAATGTAACAATTCTATAGCCATGATATCAATCTAACAACAACAGAATATTGTTAAATTCTTGTTACATATTGATAATTTTTTAAAAAGTAGATTAACTTTTTCTTCACGTAAATAATTTCCCAAATTTTTTCAGGCTGAATGTATAACGGGAATTGATAATCTCACTGTATCTAACGCACAGGAAGCTATTGATAAACTTTTACTTTTGGGTTGCAATATAGTTATAATAACATTTGGATCTTCAGGGGCAATTTTTGCATCCAGTGATAATCCCAAAGTTAGCTTTGTTCCTGCCGATAAAGTCAAACCTATAGACACTACAGTAAGTATACTAATTATCAAATAAAACTTCTAAATTTTCTGTAACAAATTTGTTAACGTTTTTATCTGTCGGGTATCCATCCGTCGTATTTTTTTCACAAGAATCGAGACATAATTCGAGACGAGACTCGAGACGTCATTCGAGACGAGGCTCGAGAAGTAATTCGAGACGAGGCTCGAGAAGTAATTCGAGACGATGCTTCGAGACGTTATTCGAGACGAGGCGAGAATCGATATAAGATGAGATGAGAGATAAAAAAGGGGAGAAAAGTAGGATAGGAGAAAAGGTACATGAGGGGGAGATTTGAAAGACCTAATAGGCTACGAAACACTTTTTATAGACGCACGTCGTCTACTTTGTTTATTTTTCATAATTATCAAGAATTCTTTTTAAATTTTAGGAAAAATTAAATTCATTCAAAAATATTTAAAAAAATTTCTAACAAAATATGAATTTTTGTAGAATTTTTATAAAAAATTCAGAAGCTTTTTAAGCGTTTTGAAAGATCGAAAGACAAGACAGAAATTTTTCTAAAATTTTAAAGGAATATTTTTCAGTTTAAATGAATACAAAATTTTAGAAAAATTTGAGTAAGTTTACGACATATTTGAAAAAGAAATTAGATTCCTAGGATGATTTAAAATGGTTTTGTATTTTGCACAATTAATTTTATTAGAATTTTTAAAAAGAGTTTAAAAGATGGCCAAATTAAAAAAGAATCCAAAAGACTTTAAGGCCATTTTTATGCTTTTAAAAAATTTAATAAAAATTCGAATAATTTAAAAAAATATTTAGATGGTTTGAAGTTTTGAAAAAATTTCGTTTTAAGTTTAAATTTTTTTAAATTTCAATTTAAAGATTTGGGAAAAAAAGTTTTTTTTTATTTTCCAATTATTTTTTATTTTTAAAAATTAATTTGAATACAATATTTAAAAAGATTTTCTAAATTAGCATAAAAGATTATGAAAGATTTTAAAGCATAAAATTGTGCAAGATTACAAACTTTGAGAAAAAATTCGAGGAAAATTTTTCGAAACATTTCAAATGGTTGACTCAAATTTTGAAAAAGAATGTTAAAGATTTCAAAAACTGTTATAGACAATGTAAATTTCTGAAGATTTCGAAAAAAATAAACGTTTTAAGAAGGGAAATTTTAAATTATTTTTTTATTCTAAAAAATTAATTTTTCGAGAATATTTAGAAATATTTCAAAACATTTTAAAAAATGGGAAAAATAGGGGAAATATTAAACATTTAATTTTGGATATAGAAAAGTGGAAACCACATTTTATAAAGAAATTTAAAGAAAAATAATTTTAATTGTTTCTGCCATTAAATAATTTTTTTTTAATTGAATATACTTAGGTCGTAGGAAATCTAATTTTCTAATTTAAAAAAAAAAATAAAGCAAATCTTTTTAAATAAATTAAAACTTAAAAAATCCTCTGAAATTTTTTTGTAATTTTTTGAAATCCATAGAAATGCTTTGCAATAAAATCTAATTTACTACTTAAATCTTTCTAAAAATCCATTAAAATTGCTTAAAATCTTTGGAAATAGTAAAAACCCATTTTAAAAACTAGAAATCATTTAAAATATTGATTAAGTTAAAATTATGAATTAAATTCCGTTAAAACGTCAAAAATTTCTTCAAAATTGCTTGTTAAGGATTAATGACTTTTTAAACTAAAAATTTAACCATTCTAACTTTGGTCGAAAATATATATTTATTGGTTAAAAATACAACTGTTTGGTTGATCAGTTTTAAAAATTTTTATTTATTTTGTTTAAAATTGATTTTTTTTGTTGAAGATTCGTCGTTTTATTTAAAAATCCATCCATTTTTTTTTAAATTAACTATTGTGTTAAAAAATTGTTTTTTGTCACTGAAAAGTAATTTTTGAAACTAAAAATTTAAACATTAACATTTTTTAAATAATGTATCTGTTTTGGTTGAAGTTTCATCATATTAGTTAAAAATTCATTTCTTTTTTTTTTAATTACACTATTTTGTGAGAAATTAGTTTTTTTTTTAGTTGAAAAATCATTTTTTAAACTAAAAATTGAACCATTCCAATTTTTAACTGAATTGTTGCAAACTTCTCTTTTTCATTGACAATTTAATTTATTTGGTTAAAAATGTATTTTTTTTTGTTAGTTGAAAAGTAATTCTTTGAACTAAAAATTGAACTATTCAAATTTTTGGGAAAATGTATCTTTTTTGGTTGAAGATTCGTCATTCAAGTAAAAAATTTAATTATTTTGTTAAAAATCCGTTTTTTAAATTTAAAAGTAGTTTTTTTAAACTAAGAATTTAACTATTTCAAATTAGTTAATTACTTAATTATTCTATTAAATATATATATATATATATATATTTTTTTTTAAATTGCAAATTAATTTTTTGAGATGAAAATTTAATTTTTCCATTTTAGTTAAAATCTTAACCTTTTCATTTAAAAATTTCACTTTTTTATTTCAAAATTTATTGTGTTTAGATGAAAATTAAACTATTTGGTTGAAAATTCGCATTTTTCGGAGAAAATTAAACTACTCAGTTGACAATTCATATTTTTTAGTTACAAATGTAACTCCTTTGTTAAACATTTTTTATTCGGTTGAATATTCATCTACTTTTTTTAAGATTGAACTGCTTTGTTTAAAATATGTATTTTTTTGTTTGAAAATTTAAACATTCTATTTTTGGTTTAATTTTGTATTTTTTAGCAGTAACTATTTGGTTGAAAATTTATTATTTTCATTTGAAATTTCATATATTTTGTTAAATATTCATTTTGTTCTGTTTAGAAATTTAACTATTTTGTTCAAAATTCGTTTTTTTTATCATTGATAAGTGATTTTTGAAACAAAAAATTTAACAATTCCAATTTTGATGAAAAATTTTTACTACTTCTTGAAAAGTTTAAAAATTCTATAAATTTCTTAATTTTTGTCGAATTTAAACATTTATATTTAGCGAAACAAAATATTTAGGCTTTAAAGTTTTATTTAAATCCCAAATAGTCTGATTTGAAATCGGACTAATTAAACAATTTTTAATTAATTATTTTCGACAATTCTGTAATTTGAACAAAAGTTTCACTACTCGCGTTAAAAAAAAAGAGGAAAACGCAGCGGAATAGGGTAAATACCTGAATATAACAGTTATATAACTGTTGCAACGTAACAGATACATAACAAATTTTTTGTTACATTTATGTAACAGTTGCATGAAAACCGTTATGTAACATTTACGTAACAGTTTCATAACAAATGGCATGTAACATTTATGTAACGATTACATAACAAATGTTACAAAACAGTTTTGAATCGCAATTTCGTAACTCAGATGCCACGTTAAACAGCAATGTTACCTTTCTGTTATGTAAAATAAACGTAACCTAAATGTAACAAATGTTATTTTACATTTCTAGGGTGCAGGGGACGCTTTTTTGGGAGCTTTTGCTTATTTTAAAGCCTATCATCCCAATTTATCCATGGAAGAATCTATCAGGAGATCTTGCAGAATCGCCACTCAATCTGTTTTAAAACCAGGAACTCAAACGAGCTTTCCACGAAAAGAGGAACTTCCAAAAGACCTATTTTTATGAATGAAACTATCATAAAAAATGTCTTTATTTTTGTTATTTGAAATAAAATTTTCAAAAAAATGCAGTTTAAAAAAAAACTAAAACCTTTTATCATTAAAACTCTACTAAAAGATTTTATAAACTTAGGGAACGAACATACATTTAAATTATTTTTAAATTCAAAAATTTGATTTAAATTTTTTCAATCTGAATATCCATCTCTTTTTGTAGAAATTTCATCATCAAAAAAAATGCAACTGACTCGTTAGAAATAAATATTTTTCCATTAAAAGTTTTTTTTTTGTTTAAAAATTCACACTTACGGGTTGAAAATTCAAATGTTTTGTAAAAAATGCTTATTTTCGGCTCGAGAATTCAATAATTTGCTATAAATTTCGACTATTTAGTCAAATTAATTCTCCTGGTTTATAATTTATTTATTTCAATGAAAACTTGTTTTTATTTTTTAGAAAATTAATCTTTTTGGTTGAAAATTTATTTTCTTGTAGAAATGTCATAATTTTTTATTAAAATTTGGAAGTGTTTGGTTAAAAAAGAGTCTGTTTCGATTAAAAATTAATTAATTAATTAAAAATTAAGATTCAACTATTTGTCGAAAGCTGAAATGTCTTGTTAAAAATTCTTTTTTTTTTTGTAGAAGATTCATAATTTTAGTTGAAATTTCATTTTTGTGCTTAAAAATTCGCTTTTTTATTTGGTTGAAAATTCGTCTTTCTGGCTCGAAAATTCAAGGATTTTATTGACATTTTTGTTCTTTTTTGCTTTGAATATTCATCTCTTTCTGTCGAAATTTCATCCATTTAATTTTTTTTTAATATCTGCTTAAAAATTAATAAGTTTTGATTAAAAGTTAATTTTGTTGTTGTTTAAAATGCACATTTTCAGGTTGAAAATTCAACTTTTTTTATAGAAAATTCGTATTTTCGGGTCAAAAATTCCATAACTTTATAGAAAATTCAACTATTCAGTTGAAATTTCAAAGTAAATAGTCGAAAGTCAAACTACTTGGTTAAAAATTGATTTTTTAGTTGAAGATTTATAATTTCAGTTGAAAATTCGTTTTTTGTTTGGTTGAAAATTAATATTTTCAACTCCAAATTTAACAATTTCAGTATATAATTATAGAATTAATCCTCTTGGTTTAAAATTCAGTTATTTTGTAAAAAAAAATTCTTTATTTTGTTAGAAAATTCACCTTTTTGGTTAAAAATCCAATTCTTTAGTTTAAAAATTCGTATTTTATAATTTAAAAGTAATTTTTTAAACTTTTGAACAACAATTTTTTAAACTAGAAATTTACATATTCCAATTTTTGGGAAAATGTATTTTTTTTTGGGCTAAAATTTGTCATTTTAGTTAAAAATTCATAGCTTGTTTGAAAATTCAACTATTTTGTTGAAACTTAGTTTTTATAGTTAAAAAGTAATTTTTTTTAATGTAACCATTCCAATTTTGGTGGAAAATTTTTTTTTTTTTGGTTAAAAACTAACCATTTTAGTTAGAAGTTCATTTCTTTTGTTAAAAATTTAATTATATTGTTAAGAATTGGCTTTTTTAGTTGAAAAGTGTTTTTTTAATCTAGTTATTTTGTTGAAAATTATTTCTTTATTTTGTTAGAAAATTCATCTTTTTGGTTTAAATTTTGTCTTTTTAGTTTGAAAATTTTGATTGACTTTTTTGTTCTTTTTCGGTTTACAGATTCACCTCTTTTTGTTGAAATTTAATCGTTTCTCATTCAAAAAGCAACTGTCGGGTTAAAAATGAATCTTTTTCGATTAAAAATTAACTTCAACTTTTGAAAATTAAACTATTTTGTAGATAATTCGTATTTTTGGCTTGAAGCTTCAATAATCAGTTATAATTAATACTTTCGATTATAAATTAATTAAAAAAATAATTTATTTATTAAAAATTTACACTTTCGGATTAAAAATTTTAATGTTTTATAAACAAAATTTTTATTTTTGGCATGAAAATTCAAGACTTTGTTAAAAATTTCAATTATTTGATCGAAAGTTGAACTAGTCTGTTAAAAAATTATTTGTTAGTTTCATATTCATAAAATTAGTTGAAAATTGATTTCTTTAAAAATTTGTCTTTTGGTAGGAAATTAATCTTCTTGGTTGAAAATTCGTCTTTTTGGCTTTATAATTTTAAAATTTGGTAAGCACTTTTTTCTTTTTCGGTTAGTATATTCATTTCTTTTTGCAGAAATGTCATCTTTTTCATTAAAAATACAAAATTTTCGATTAAAAATTAACGTCTTAGTTGAAAATTCGTATTTTCGGCTTGAAAATTCAACTATTTTGTCAAAAGTTTAACTACTTTGTGAAAAATTAATTTCATAGACAAAGGTCCATTATTTTAGTTAGAAATTATTTTTTCTTGGGTTAAAATTGAATTATTTATTTGAAAATTCGTTATTGTTTTGGATGAAAATTAATTTTTTTAACTGAAAATAAAACTATTCCAGTTTTTGTTGAAAATTTATGTATTTTGTT
Organism: Belonocnema kinseyi; assembly: GCF_010883055.1. Classification (NCBI taxonomy): domain Eukaryota; kingdom Metazoa; phylum Arthropoda; class Insecta; order Hymenoptera; family Cynipidae; genus Belonocnema; species Belonocnema kinseyi. The sequence continues at coordinate 20,721,094 of NC_046657.1, read as the reverse complement.
AAAAATTTGTCTTTTTGGTCTTTTTTGTAGAAATTTCATATTTTTTTTAACCCATTAACGAAGAGAGCTATCAATTTTATAACATGAGTTTAAACGCAAAATTTATGGGTATAACAAAATAATAAATAGTTCCTTATGTTTTTGGGTGAGATAAATTCGAATCCGTCCTCAAAATTCCAATATTTTGATTTCAAAATTAAATATGGCGGTTTATGTATACAAAAATAGTGAAAAATGTTTGATTTTGTATTTTTATATATATTTTTTCAGAAATAAAACGCGTTAATATTTTAGAATTTCTTCAACCATCGGTGCACAAAATTCTTAAACTTTAACAGAAAATTTATATATATATGTTTTTTCTTCCAAAATGGCCGGAAAAATACAAAAATGTCCCAAAAACTGTTTTTTTTCGATCATCGTTGTTTTTCTCAAAAACTTAAAAGTTCCAAAAAAAGTTCCATATATTAAAAATGTCTTGAAATTAACCATAGAACACTATGAAATTTTCTTAGATTTTTCAGAAAAAATTTTTGATTTTTCAAAAAATCAAAAATTTGAAATTTGCAAAAAAATTGTTCAAAAAATCTGAAAAAATTCAAGAATATTCTTTGACTAATTCTAAGACATTTTTATTCTTGGAAAATGTGAACCAGAGCCTATAGATTTAGGGAATTCTTTTCGTATGAACCTTGATCAATTATTTCCCAAAATCTATAGGCTCTGGTACAGATTTTCCACGAATAAAAATGTCTTAGAATTAGTTAAAGAATATTTTTGAATTTTTTTCAGATTTTTTGAACAATTTTTTTGCAAATTTCAAATTTTTGATTTTTTGAAAAATCAAAAATTTTTTCTGAAAAATCTAAGAAAATTTCATAGTGTTCTATGGTTAATTTCAAGACATTTTTAATATATGGAACTTTTTTTTAAACTTTGAAGTTTTTGAGAAAAACGATGATCGAAAAAAACAGTTTTTGGGACATTTTTGAATTTTCTCCGCCACTTCGGAAGAAAAAACATATATAAAAATATTTCTGTTAAAGTTTAAGAATTTTTTGCACCAATGGTTGAAGAAATTTAAAGATATTAACGCGTTTTATGTCTGCAAAAAAAATTATAAAAATGAAAAATCAAACATTTTTCACTATTTTTGTATACAAAAACCGCCATATTTAATTTTGAAATCAAAATATTGGAATTTTGAGGACGGATTCGAATTTAGCTCACCCAAAAACATAAGGAACAGTACTTTTGATCTATTTATTGTTTTGTTATACCCATAAATTTTGCGGTCAAACTCATGTTATAAAATTGATAGCTTTGGTCGTTAATGGGTTTTATAATGCAACTGTCTGTTCAAAATTCATCTTTTTAGATTTAAAATTCAACACCTTGGTTGAATTTATTGAAAATTCATCGCTTTGGTCCAAAAAAAAACTACGTTGTTAAAATTTAGTTTTTTAATTAAAAATTTAACCAATTGTTTGAAATTAACTTTTATTTTAAAAATTCACCTGTTTATGGAAAATTTCGTTTTCTGAATTTAAAATGAACCTATTTAAATAAAAATTTAACTATTTCATTTATGATTAAAAACTTATCTTTTTAGTTTAAAAATTTCACTATTTGATAGAGCATTCAACTTTTTTATTCAAAATTTGTCTTTTTTCACCGTGGAATTAAAAGATTTCCAAAATCTGTAGAAAAAATTAAAAAAAAAAAAATTCGGACTTGAATATTCGTTTTTTTTGTGGTCCAAAATCAATTTTTTTTAGCTGAAAATTTAACTATTCCAGTTGGAGACTCATAATTTTTAATTGAAAATTAATCTCTTTAGTTAAAAATAAAAATATTTTTGGTTAAAAATAAAAATTATTTTGTTCAACATTCAAAATCTTGTTAAAAAACATTTCTATTCAGTTTGAAAGTTCAACTCTTATATTAAAAATTAATTGTTAATTCATTTTTTCAACTTAAAATTTAACTATTTCATTTTGGATTTAAAATATTTTTTAAATTGAATATTCAGCTATTTGGTAGAAAATTTCTGTTTTTTAGTCTGAAATTTATTTATTTTAATGGCAATTCGTCTTTTTGGTTGAAAATTTAACTGATTAAAAATTCATCTTTTTGGTAGAAGATTCATTTTCGTTGAAAAATTAACTATTTTATTGAATTAAAAAAAAAAAACATTTTCACTAAAAATGGAACTATTCCATTTTCTGTTGAAAAATTTTATTTTTATTTGAAAATGAAACTACTTGTTTGAAAATCAATCTCGTTTTGTGTATTAAAGTTAACCTTTTTTTTCTGAGAATTGACCCATTCCATTATTAGTTTAAATATATATTTTTTAGTTAAAGAAAATTTATCTTCTTGGGTTGAAAATCAGTTTAAACAAACTGAAAGTTTTTTTTTTACGGCTCTCAAATGAAACTAATAGGTCGAAAGTTGAACTACTTTTTAAATGATAATTGTTTAGTTAAAGATTCATCAATTTAGTTAAAAATTAATTTATTGGCTAAAAATATAACTATTTTATTACAAAATAATTTTCTTAACTGAAAATTTAACTATTTCATTTTTGGTGGAATATTCCTGTATTTTGTTAAAAATTCGTCTTTTTGGTAGAAAATTAATTCTCTTGGTTTAGAATTCAACTAATTTTTGGAAAATTTGTTTTTTATTTTAATAGAAAATTAATACTCTTGAGTGAAAATTTTTCTTTTTGGCTTGAAAATGCAAAAATTAAATTTTTTTCTTTTTCTGTTTGAATATTCATCTCTTTTTTATTCAAAATGCAACTGTCTGATTAAAATTTAATCTTTTTTTGATTGAAAATTAATTTCCATGATAAAAATTCATCAGTTTTATAGAAAACTCGTATTTTCAGCTCGAAAATTTAACAATTTGGTCGAAAGTTGAACTACTTTGTTTAAAAATATTAATGGTTTAGTAGAAAATTAATTTTTGTTTGGTTTGAAAATAAATTTTTTTAAATAAAAATTTAATCATTGTCATTTTTCATGAAAATTTATCTTTTTTTTTTAGTTGAAAATTCGTCTTTTTGGTCTAACATTTAACATTCTTTTCAAAAACCTAATGATTTTCTGTTTGAATTTTTTTAAACTGATAATTGAATTAATTTCATTTTGGATGAAAATTTATATTTTTAGTCTCAAAATTTAAAAAAATTTTGGGGATAAATATCCCACTGTTTAATTTGAAAAATGGTCTTGTTTAGATGAAAATTCAACTATTTGGTTGAAAACTGTTCTGCTTTATGTTGAAAAATCGTTTTTTTCGATTAAAAATTATTGTTTTGACTGAAAATTTAAACACTTCAATTTTGGTTGAAAATTTATATTTTCTATATAAAACTACAAATATTTAGTTGAAAATTCGTGTTTTTTGTTTCTCAATTCTACCGTTTTTTATTTAAAATTAAAAGCTTTTTTGGTTTAAAATTCAACTTCTTTGTTAAAAACTCGCTTTTTTATGATTTTTCTTAAACTACAAATTTAATTATTCCATTTTGGTTAAAAATACCAATATTTAGCTAAGAATAGTATTTTTGTAATGAATTCAACAATTTTTTGCTTAAAATTAAATTTTTTGTTTAAAGATTCAAATGTTTTGTGAAAAACTTGTTTTTTTTTTTGTTTGAAAATAATTTTTTTAACTTAAAATTTTATTATTCCATTCTAGTTGAAATATTGTCTTTTATGGTTGGGCATTTATCTTTTTTGGTTTTAAAATTTAACTATTTTGTTTAAAATTAGTTTTTCTTCGTTGAAGATTAATATTTTTAAATAAAAATATAACTATTCTATTATTTCTTCATAATTTATCTTTTTTATCGAAATTTAATATTCTGTATGAAAATTAATCTGTATGGTTGAAAATTGAACTACATTATGTTGAAAATTTGTTTTTTATATTTGAAAATTTATTCTTGAAACTAAAAATTTAAGAATTTAGTTTTTAATGAAAAATGGATGTTTTTTGTTAAAGATACATAATTTTAGTTAAAAAATTATCTTGGTTAGATACAAATTCAAATATTTAATTAAAAATTCATGCATTTGAAAATTCGCTTTTTTTGTGAAAACATTACTTTTCAACTGGAATTATTGAAATTTAAACAAAAAAGATGAGTTTTCAAATAAAAAAAAAAATTAATTTTTACTACGAAGGATAAATTTTCCAACAAAACTGTAATTAAATTTTAACTTTAAAAAATCAATTTTCAACCAAAAAAGACGAATTTCAACTGGAATAATAGTTACATTTACAGTTTAATGAAGTATATCATTTTTAACCAAAAAGAAACAAATTTTCAACAAAATAGTTTAATTGTCGGCAAAAAAATTCCTTTTCACCTAAAGAAAAAATAAGTTTTCAATCAAATAGCTAATTTTTCAACGAAAGAAATGAATTTTTAATTAAAATGATGAATCTTCAACCCAAAAATAATAATTTTTAATAAAATAAGTTTAATTTTCAACCAAGTAATTTTAATTCCAAGCTAAAAAATGAATCTTGAACTAAAATGATCAGTATTTAACTGGAATATTTGATATAATTTAATTTATTTTATAATTATATTTTATTTACATTATTTAAATTTATATATTTATAATTTAATTTGATATAATTTATTTAACTGGAATATTTGAATTTAACCGAAAAGAAAAATTTTTAAAAGAAAAGAAAAAAAAACTATTTTTTAACAAAATATGTGAATTTTCAATTAATAAAGACAAATTTTCAGTTAAATTGTTGAATTTAGAACTAAAACGATCAGTTTTCAACCAAAAATGTAAGTTAGATTTTCAGTTGGAGAAATTAATTTTCAACCCAACTGATAAATATTCAACTGGATAGGAGAGTTTTATGTCGACCAAAAAGAGGAAATTTCAATCTAAGATTAATTTTCTAAAAAAATTCTCCACAAAGTACATAAATTTAGAAACAAATAGTTTAATTTTTAAATAAAAAAATATCAAATTTTCAACCAAATAGTTGCATTTTCATCGAAGGAGGAGAAATTTTCAACCAAAAATTGAATAGTTGAATTTTTTGTTAAAAATCTAATTCTTGATTAAAAAAGAAAACGGATTTTCAGCAAAATAGTTAAATTTTCTACTGGAATATTTCGATTTTTATTTAAAGAATTAAAAAATTTTAGGGTGAAAACTATCCAAAAAGTATGGAAAAATTAATTGAATTGGGTAGAATTTAGTGAATTTAGAAGAATTCGACCAAATTTAGGATAAATTAATAAGAATTAGGGGCGAACTTCAAATAAATTGCAAAAAATATTTGAAAATCTCTTCAAATCCTCGAAAAAATCCTACGAAATCCATAATTTTTTTTTAATTCTTTGAAATCTATTAAAATATTAAATTCCTTTAAAATTATTTACACCCTTGGAAATTCCTTGAAATTGCTTAAATCTTTTGAAACAACCTAAAATATTTCAGTTTTTGAAAGCCTTCAAACTACTGAAATGAATCAAAAATTTCTGGAAATCTTTTGAAAGCCCTTGAAATTTGAAGTATTTCAAATCATTTTAAATCCCATTAAATTACTGAAATAAATAAAAAAATTTCTTTGTAATATTTTTAAATAACCTAAATTATTTAAATTACTTTAAACTTCTTTGAAATTTTGTTAAGCTTTCGAAAATGCTAAGAAATTTCAGAGAAATGCGTTAAAATATTTCAAATTCTTTGAGCACTTGATATAGGTGATAAAATTTCAGGGCTTAAAATAACTATCATATTTTTTTAATGCAAATTTTAGTTTATGCTTTAGTTTCCAGTTGAAAGATTAATTTTTGACCAAAGATGGGAAAGTTTAATTTTGTGTTCAAAAAATTTATTTTGAATAAAGAAAACAATCGAATTTACAACACAAAAGTAAAATTTTCCAACAAATAAATGAAATTACGAACAAAAAGACTAATAGTTTTCCAAAAAATAAGAATTTTCAACAAAATACATGAATTTTCAACCACATAGTTCAATTTTCATTAAAAAAAAAAATTATTATTAACCAAAAAAATAAAGTTTCAACAAAATAATTTAATTTTCAACAAAAAAATAAAAAGAATTTTTAACCAAAACAGATTGAGAATCAACTGATTTGAAAATGGATAATGCATTTTCAAACAAGAAGAATAATTTAATTCCATGAATTTTCAAACGAAAAAAGTCAATTTTCAAGCAAAAAAAAAAAAACAAAAAAAACAAATTTTCAACCAAAAATGATAAAATTAAATTCTATGTTAAAATGTTTGTTTCAACCCAAAAAACAATCAAATTTTTAACAAAATTGTTTAATTGTCAATAAAAAAAATAATTTTTAACAACAATAAATGAATTTTCAAACAAGAAGAAGAATTTTTTTAACAAAAAAGAGGAATTTTCAACTGAAAATGATAAGTTCTAAAAAAAATGTCAACAAAATTATTAAAGTTTCAACTTAAAAAATAAATATTTAAACAAAAGTAGAAGTTACATTTTCAGATAAAAAATTTAATTTACAACGGAAGAAATGCAGTTTCAACTGAAAAATATAAATTTTAGACCAAAAACGCAACAGTTAAATTTTCAATTCCAAAAATCAATTTCGAAAAAAAATCAAATTTACAACAGAATAGTTCAATTTTTAAACACAGAAGTAAATACAAAAACAAGAAGAAGAATATTTTAACAAAAAGGTGAATTTTCTACTAAAGAATTTAATTTTTAACTAAAAACGATCAATTTTGAAGCAAACGCGAAAGCAATTTTCAACTTTAGAAATTAATTTTAATCTAAAAAATAACTATTCAACAAAAAATGGAAAAGTTGAATTTTCAGTTAGAAACATTAATTTACAAATAAAAAAAAATTAAATTTTCAACATAATATTTACATTTTCAACCAAAGAAATAGATTTACAAACATAAAGAATAATATTCTTCCGAAAAAGACGAATATTCAACAAAAGACATGAATTTTCAACCGCAAAGTTGAATTTTTAACTAAAAAAGATAATGTTTCAACTAAAAATGGAATAGTTATATTTTCAGTAAAAATATGATTATTGATCAGGGTCAATTCAATTAAAACTTAAAAAAAAAAATAAAATAAAGAGAATTACAAAGAATTTAGGATAAATTAATAAAAATTCAGAATGAATTCAAATTATCTTCAAATATTTAAATCCCTACAAAATACCTCAGTTCTCAAGAATAAATTCTTTAAAATCCACTAAAATATTATAAAATCCCGTGAAATTCTATTATGATATTTTCTGAAATCATGAAAAGTGTATTAAAATACAATAAGAGTTTCAACATTCCTTTAAAATCACTGAAGTCCTCAAAAATCTTACAAAATATTTTAAAACCACACAAGTCTTGTAAAATCGTTCCATATCTTCAGAAATTCCGGAAAAATTTCTTTATCCTAACTAAGATGAATTCAATTAAATTCCAAATAATTAAAGGGACCTCAAAAGAAGTCCCAACAATGAAAAAGAATTCAAGTGAATTCAAAGGGTTTTGGAATAATTCAAATGAATTCAAAATAAATTCCACAGAATCCTACATAATTCAAGTGGATTAAATTGAATTGAATTTATAACATTCAATTGAGTTCAATAAAATTCAATATAATTCCCCAAAATGAAAAAGAATTCAAGGGAATTCAAAGGTATTAAAAGAAATGAAGTAATTTTTGAAGAATTCGAGTTAATTCAAGATAAATTCCAAAGAATTCATTAAGTAAGTTGGAAAAAATATCCTTTTTCGCAGGCTTAACTAATAATTAGTCATTTTTATAGAGACCTGAATTACAATATTTAAAGAATTCAAAAGCATACAAAGAATGAAAGAGGATTCAAAGAATTACGGGGCTGATAGAAAATACCAATTGCGAAATTCCAAGACATTCCCTAACTTTTCCGCTTAGAATTTTTTTCTTTTCTCTGGCCGTTCTAAACTTTGCTTTTAAGTATAAAATCAACTAAAAAGCGTAATAGTAGTAACAGTTGATATATTATTTGAATCCTCAAACAAAACAAAATAATTTTCAAACAAAAAATAGAAAATTCCTGTAAACCAGTTGAGTTAACAATCCAAAAATATGAATTTTCATCTAAATTATTGAAATTATTATTAAAAACAAAATCCTGAAAAATTAAAAAGAATTCAAGGTGTATTCAAAAGAATTGAATAGATTAGGACATTTTTTTTATTAAATTGAGTCAAATTAAATCAAATTCCAGACTATTAGGGAGATTGGAAAGGAGTCCTACAGAACTCAAGTGAATTCAAAAGAATACCAACAGTTTAATGTGAATCAGGAGAATTCAAAAAAAAAAAAAATCATCAAAGGAATTCAACTAAATTTGAAAAAGTACAAAAGAATTCGCAAAAATTTTTAAGAATTCATAAAAAAGTAAAAAGTAATTCAAACAAATCTAATGAATTAGTTAGAATTCAATTCAATCCAAAATAATTCAAAGGCATTCCAAAGAATTTCCATAAATTCAAAAGAATTCAAGTGAATTAATAGAATTGAAGTAAATTTTTGAAAATTTAAGTCAATTTAAAAGGATTCCAGTAAATTCAAAATGAATTACAAAGAATCCAATCGGTTCAAAATCATTCACCTAAATTTAGTAGAATTTAATAAAATTGAATTTAATTAGCAAGAATTGGAAAGAATCCTAAAGAATTTGATTAAACTGAAAAGAATTCAAAGAAATTTAATTGCAAAAAATGCAAAAAAATAAGAATTCAATTACATTAAAAATAATTCAACTGCATTAAGAAGAATTAAAAATAATTAAAGGAAATTCAACTAAATTCGAAAAAGTACAAAAGAATTCACAATAATTTAAAAGAATTCGTAAGAAAGAAAAGTAATCTAAAATAACTCGAAAAAATTTAATGAATTAAAAAGAATTCAATTGAAATCAGAAGAATTCAATCCAAAATAATTCAAAGGGATTCCAAAGAATTTCCATAAATGCTAAAGAATTCAGGTGAATTCAAATGAATGAATAGAATTTAAGTCAATTTAGAAGGATTCCAGTAAATTTCAAAGAATCCAATCGATTAAGAAGAATTCACCTTAATTCAGTATAATTGAATAAAATTGAAATTTATTCGACAGAATTAAAAGGAATCCTACAGAATTCAAGTCGTTTAAAAAGAATAACAAAAGTTTCAAAGCTTAATATGTATCAGAAAAATTCAACGGAATTAAAAAAAATCAAAGAAATTCAACTAAATTCGAAAAAGTACAAAAGAATTCGCAAAAATTTAAAAGAATTCGTAAAAATAAAAGTAATCTAAAATAATTCAAGCAAATCTAATAAATTAAGAAGAATTCAATTCAATACAAAATAATTCAAAGGGATTCTAAAGAAATGGCAAATATTGAAAAGAATTAAAGTGAATTAATAGAATTGAAATAAATTTTGGAAAATTTAAGTCAATTTAGAAGGATTCCAGTAGATTCAAAACGAATTGCAAAGAATCCAGTCGGTTAAAAAGAATTCACCTAAATTTAGTAAAATTCAATAAAATTGAATTTAATTAAAAAGAATTAAAAGGAATCGTACAGAATTCAATTAAACTGAAAAAAAATTAAAAGAAATTTAATTGCAACAACTGCAGTAAAATAAGAATTCAATTACATTAAAAATAATTCAACTGCATTAAGAAGAATTTAAAATAATTAAAGAAAATTCAACTAAATTCGAAAAAGTACAAAAGAATTCGCAATAATTCGTAAAAAAGAAAATTAATCTTAAATAATTTAAAAAATATAATGAATTAAGAAGAATTCAATCCAAAATAATTGAAAGGGATTCCATAAATTTAAAAGAATTCAGGTGATTTCGGAATAATTCTAATAAATTGAAAATAAATTCCATAGAATCCAATGAAATAAGAAGAATCCACCTGAATGTAGTATAATTCAATCTAATGACAATGTATTCAAAAGAATTTAAAGGAATTCTACATAATTCAAGTGGATTAAAATGAATTGAATTGAAAAAAATCAATCAAATCATGAATAATTCAAGAGAATTCAAAATAATTCAAGATATTTTTTAACTTTTCCCCTGGGCCATTTTGTTAATTTCTGACCATTCTAAAATTTCTTTAAAGTATAAAAATAACGAAAAAGTGTAGTAGCAGTAAAATTTGATATATTATTTGAATCCTCAAACAAAACAAAATAATTTTCAAACCAAAAATATGAAATTCCTGTAAGCCAGTTGAGTTATCAATCCAAAAATATAAATTTTCTACCAAATTATTGAAATTATTATCGAAAACCAAATTCCAAAAAATTTAAAAGAACTGAATGTGAATCAGAAGAATTCAACTAAATTGAAAAAAAATCGAAGGAATTGAACTAAATTTGAAAACGTACAAAAGAATTCGCAAAAATTTAAGAGAATTCGTAAAAAATAAAAATAATCTAAAATCATGGAAAGAAATCGAATGAATTAAGAAGAATTCAATTGAAATCAGAAGAATTTAATTCAATCCAAAATAATTCAAAGAAATTCCAAAGAATTTTCATAAATTCAAAAGAATTCAAGTGAATTTAAATGAATTGATCGAATTTAAGTAAATTTTGGAAAAATTAAATAAATCTAGAAGAATTCAAGTGTATTCCCGATAAATTTTAAAGAATCTAATCTATTAAGAAGAATTCACCTTAATTCAGTAAAATTTAATAAAATTGAAATTCATTAAAAAGAATTAAAAGGAACCCGACAGAATTAAATTAAACTGAAAAGAATTCAAAGTGATTCAATTGAAAAAAATCCAATGAAATAAGAATTCAATTCAATTTTAAAAAATTCAAAAGATTTTTTCCAAAAAATATGATAAAATCCTGTGAAATTCTATCATGTTGTTTTCTGAAATTATGAAAAATTTATTAAAATACAATGAGAGTTTTAACATTTCTTTAAAATCATTGAAATCTTTGGAAATCTTTCAAAATATTTTAAAACTACCAAGTTTTGCAAAATCGTTCGATATCTTCAGAAATTCTAGAAAATTCGTGTTTATAAAATATTTCAAAAGCTTTTCAAATCAATGAAATTAATCAAAAAAATTTCTTGGAATTTATTAAAATTCCCTAAAATACTTTAAATTAAAAGCTCCTTAAAAAGGGCTTGGAAGTTTTAAAAATACCTTTAAAAAGTCCCAAACATTAAAAAGAATTCAAGGGATTTTGGAATAATTCAAATGAATTCAAAATGAATTCCACAGAATCCAATTGAATTTAGTATAATTCAATAAAATAAAAATGTATTCGAAAGAATTGAAAGGAGTCCTGCATAATTCATTGGATTAAATTGAATTGAATCTAAAACAATTTAAACAAACATAATAAAATTAAGAAGGATTTAGTTGAAATCAGTAGAATTCGATTCAATCCACAATATTCCAAAATAATTCCAAAGAATTTCTATAAATTCAAAAGAATTCAAATGAATTAATATAATTGAAGTAAATTTTGGACAATTTAAGTCTATTTAGAAGAGTTCCAGTGAATTCAAAATGAATTCCAAAGAATTCAATTGATTAAGAAGAATTCACCTAAATTCAGTAAAATTCAATAAAATTGAAAAGAATTAAAAGGAATCCTACAGAATTCAATTAGACTGAAAAGAATTCAAAGAAATTCAATTGCAAAAATTCAATGAAATAAGAATTCAATTAAATTAAACATAATTCAACTGCATCAAGAAGAATTTAAAATAATTAAAGAAAATTCAAAAGATTTTTCTCAAAAATTAATATAAAATCCCATGAAATTCTATCAAGATATTTTCTGAAATCATGAAAATATATATTATTTTCAAGAAAATTCGTTATCCTAAAATATTTCAAAAGATTTTCAAATCACTTCAAATTAATGAAATTAATCAAAAATTTCTTGAAAGAATTCTAGATAATTCCAAAATAAGTATAGACACCTGAAATAAATAGTGAAAGAATAATGAAAACTTAAATTTCGCTACAATCAGAAGTAAATTCCCGATTTTTAAAATTAAATTCCCGATTTTCCGGCCAAGTCGCCCGTCAATTATTACTTTCTAGGCAAAGAAATTCAACTAAATTGCGACAGAAAATATATTTTATTTCTTAAAAAGAAGATTTCCTAAATAAAACTAAAAAAAAAACTAAAAAAAAAAAAAAGTAATCAAGTGACAAGAACTTCGAGACTCGCAAACCTGTATTGCCTCGACTGAGTATTTCTAATCAACACAAGATCTCTTTTTTTACTAATCAAACCTTTCAAAGCCTCGAAAACAACGTAACCCCTCCCAACTCCCTTCGCCTCCGAGAGACAAAATCCCCCCTGTTCCACAAATCCCATAATCTCTCGATCACAGGAAAATCGAACCCGCTTACATTCCGGAAGCGACAGTTCCTCCATTCTCCTCGCCTGGTCCTCAACAATTTTCTTATTCGTATCCCTCAATTTCTCATCGATCAATTTCCTCAAATTCAAAATCTCAATCTCATTTTCCGCACTCTCCAATTTCTTCTTCCTTCGCACTCTCTGCTTCCTCAATCTCTTCAAAAGTTCCAAATGCCTCCTCCTCGAATTCGTTCTCTCCTTCTCGAACGGGTCCGACTTGGGAGTTTCGACTGGTCCCGACCATTTTTTCCTCTTCCTGAAATTGTCCAGGTCCTCGTCAGTCGGGAGACAAATGATGGCAAAATCTTCGGCCACTCCTTTCCTCTCGACTGTCACTTTAACCGGTACCAGGCAATTATTTCTCTTCTCTGATTCAATGTTCAGCGGCTCGATTTGGACAGTTTTTGCTTTTTGAAATTTCCGACCTCTTCGTCGCTGGGTGAGATTCTCGTCGAGACTTTGCAGAACGTTTTTTTCACGGAGAGTGAAAAATTCGCCCTCGGCTTGCCACTCTTTTCTGAGGATTTCCCATTCACAGGAGAAGGGTGATGTGATTCCGAATTTGAGGTAATTCACTCGACGATTTGGAGGATGTCTGAAGTAGGTTTCTTTCAGTTTTTGCTTTCTGTGGAGGGACTCGCGTTTGTAGGCGGGAGTTCCGGGATGGAAGAGATCTGGCGAGGACATGTTGAGGGACTCGAAAATTATGGATCTGGATTCTCTGAGGCCTCCGGGTCTCACGCAACGGAAAATGAAGGAGAGCCAGAAAGGCAGGGACCAACCGGCGGGGATGATGATGTCAAAACCGGATGCGAAACCTGAAAACAAATTGGAAAACTTACGAAAAATGGTCCTTTTGCGAGAGATTAACTAATATTCAGTCATTTTTATGCAGATCCGAATTTAGAAAGTTGAAGAATTCAAAAGGATACAGAGAATTAAATGGGATTCCAAGAATTAAAGGCTTGATAGAAAATCCCAATTTTGACATTCCATGACTTTCCCTAACTTTTCTCCTGAGCATTTTTTGACCGTTCTAAATTGTTCTTTAATGTATAAAAATAAGAAAGTATCAATAATAGATAACTAACTTAAAAAAAAGAAGATCCTGCAAAACAGTTGAGTTTTCAACCCCAAAAATATGGATTCTCTACAAAACTACTGAAAAACAAAGGGCTAAAGATTAAAAAGAATTGATAAAAATTAAAAAAAAATTAAAGTGAATTCAAGATTAATTCAAAAGAATCGAATAGATTGAGAAACATTTGATCAAATTAAGCAAAATCTCATAAAATTGAAATAAGAATCCTAAAGAATTCAAGTCAACGTAAAAGAATCCCAAGAGTTTCAAAAATTTAAGTGAATCAGAGGAATTCAACAAACCTGGAGAGAATTCGAAGAAAATCAATTGCATTCACAAAAATTCAAAATAATTTAAGAAAATTTTCAATAATTCCCAAAAAATCAAAAGAATCTAAAATAATTCAAACAAATATAATTAATTAAACAGAATTCAATTGAATTCAAGATAAATTGAAAAGAATCCAATGAAAAAGTTGGAACAAATTGTCGTTTTGCGAGGGATTAACTAATAATTAGTCACTTTTATAGAGACCTGCATTTTAAAATTGAAAGAATTAAAAAGGATTCAAGCGAATTCAAGGTAAGTTCAAAAGAATCGAATGGGTTAAGAAAAATTATGAGTTTGTAAAATTCAATAAAATTAAAATTTTTTAAAAATAATTGACAGGAATCCTACATAACTCAAGTGGATTTAAAAGAATTCTAAAAATTAAAAATTCAAGTTATTTAGAAGAATTCAATTAAACTGAAAAGAATTACAAGAAATTCAATTGGATTCGCAAAAATAAAAAAAATAAAATAACTCAAGAAATTTTAAAGGAATTTGTAAAAATGCTAAGGAATATAAAATAATTCAAGCAAATCCAATCTAATTGAACCAAGAAGAATTCAATTGAATTAAAAATAATTCAATTAAATTCAAGACAATTTAAGGACATTCCAAAGAGTATCAAAAATTCAAAACAATTCAAGAGCCATTAAGATAAATTCAAAATAGTGCAATGAATTAAGAATTCACATAAATTCAATAAAATTCAACATAATTAAAATGTATTAGAAAGAATTGAAAGAAATCCTACAGAATAAGAGTGGATTCGAAACAATCCAAAGAGTTTCAAAAATGCAAGTGAATCAACTAAACTGAAAAGAATTCGAAGAAATTAAATGAAATTAAACAAATTAAAAGGAACTCAAAAGAATCCTCAAAAATGAAAAAAAATTCCCAAAAATTGAAAAGAATTCAAAGGAATTAAAAGAATATAAGTAAATTTTGGAAAATTTAAATCAATTTAGAAGAATTCAAGTAAATTCCAAAGAATTCAATAGATTACGAAGAACTCGATTGAATTAAGTACAATTCAATAAATTAAAATTTTATTTAAAAGAATTGAAAGGAATCCTACAGAATTCAAGCGGATTTAAAAGAATTGAAAGGAATCCTACAGAATTAAAGTGGATTTAAAAGAATCCCAAAAGTTGAAAAAATTAAATGAATCAGAAAAATTCAACTAATATGTAAATAATTCGAAGAAATTCAATTAAATTAAACAAATTAAAAGGAACTCAAAAGAATCCTCAAAAATGAAAAAAAATTCCCAAAAATTAAAAAGAATTCAAAGGAATTAAAAGAATATAAGTAAATTTTGGAAAATTTAAATCAATTTAGAAGAATTCAAGTAAATTCCAAAGAATTCAATAGATTATGAAGAACTCGAATGAATTAAGTACAATTCAATAAATTAAAAATTTATTTAAAAGAATTGAAAGGAATCATACAGAATTCAAGTGGACTTAAAAGAATTGAAAGGAATCCTACAGAATTCAAGTGGATTTAAAAGAATCCCAAAAGTTGAAAAAATTAAATCAATAAGAAAAATTCTACTAATATGAAAATAATTCGAAGAAATTCAAATAAATTAAACAAATTAAACGGAACTCAAAAGAATCCTCAAAAATTAAAAAGAATTCCCAAAAATTAAAAAGAATTCCCAAAAGTTAAAAAGAATTCAAAGGAATTAAAAGAATGTAAGTAAATTTTGGAAAATTTAAATCAATTTAGAAGGATTCAAGTAAATTCAAAATAAATTCTAAAGAATCTATTAGATTAAGAAGAGCTCAACTGAATTAAGCACAATTCAATTAATTAAAAATGTATTCAAAAGAATTGAAAGGAATCCTGAAGAAATCAAGAGAATTCAAAACAATTCCAAAAGTTAAAAAATTGAATGAATCAGAAAAATTCAACTAAACCGAAAAGAATTCAGAGAAATTCAAAAGCAAACAAATCCAATTAATTAAGAAGAATTCAGTTGAATTGAAAATAGTGTAATTGAATTCAAAAGAATTGAATAGAACTAAGAATTCAATTAAATTCAAAATATTTAAAGGAAACTCAAAAGAATTCAAGTGAATTCGAAGGATTTAAAATAATTTATGTAAATTTCGGAAAATTCAAGTAAATTTAGAATAATTCAAACGAATTTAAAATAAATTCTAAAGAATTCAATGGAATAAGAAGAGTTCGACTGAATTCAGTCAAATTTAATAAAATTGAAATTTATTGAAAAGAATTGAAAGGAATCTCACAGCATTCGAGTGAATTCAAAACAATCTAAAGAGTTTTAAAAATGCAAGTGAATCAGAAGGATTCAACTAAACTGAAAAAAATTCGAAGAAATTCAATTGCATTCGCGAGAATTTAAAATAATTTAATAAAATCCAAAAGAATCCTAAAAAATCAAAGAAATCTAAAATAACACGCATTATCCCATAAATTAAGAAGATTCAATTGAATTAAATATGATTTAATTAAATTCAAAATAATTCAATTTAATTCAAAAGAATTGAGTTGAACTAAAAAGAATTTAAAATAATGTAATTAAATTCAAAATTATTCAAGGGAATTTCAAATAATTCCCAAAACCTGAAGTAAAATTCAATGGATTTAAAAATATTTAAGTTAATTTCGAAAAATGCAAGTGAAGTAAAGATAAATTCAATAGAATATAATGGATTCAAGAAGCATTCAATTAAATTAAGTAGAATTCAATAAAATTGAAATCTATTAAAAAGAATTCAAAGAAATCCTAGAGAATTCAAGTGGATTCAAAAGAATCCCAAAAGTTGGGAAAAAATTAACGTGAATCAGAAAAATGCAACTAAACAGAAATTAATTCAAAGAAATTGGATTGAATTCGGAAAATGCAAAAGAATCCAAGAAAATTTAAAAGAATTCCCAAAAAATTCTAAAATAATTCTAATAAATATAATGAATTAAGAGAATTCAATTGAATTTAAGATAAATTTAAAAGAATCTAATGGAAAAGTAAGAAAAAAATGTCGTTTTGCGATGAATTAACTAATGCTAAGTAATTTTTATACAGGCCTGAATTACAAAATTTAAGGAATTCAAAAGGATACAAAAAATGAAAAAGGATTCAATGAATTACGGGGTTGATAGAAAATCCCAATTTCGAAATTCCATGACTTTTCATAACTTTTCCCATGAGAAAGCATTTTTTTTTCTCTGACTGTCCTAAACTTTTCTTTATGTTTAAAAATAATAAAAAATATATAATAAATAATAAAATAATAAAAAAAATTCCTGTAAAACAATTAAGTTGTCTACCCAAAAATATGAATTTTCTACAAAATTATTGAAAATTAAATTCCTAAAAATGAAAAAGAATTTAAGTGAATTCAAGATTAATTAAAAAGAATCAAATAGATTTAGAAAAATTCAATTAATTAAGTAAAGTCCCATGAAATTGAAATTTGTGAAAAAAAATATTAGAGAAATTCTAAAGAATTCAAGTGTACGCAAAAGAATCCCGAGAGTTTCAACAATTCAAGCGAATCAGAAGACTCCAACTAAACTGAAAAGAATTTGAAGAAAATCGATTGCATTCGCAAAAATTCAAAAGAATTCAAGGGAATTAAAATCAGAATGCAAGTAAATCAAAGATAAATTCAGAAGAATCTAATGAATTAAGAGGAATTCAAGAGAACTTAGTAAAATTCAATAAAATTCTAATTTATTTATAAGAATTGAAAGGAATCCAACAGAGCCAAGTTGATTCACAAGAATCACAAGTTTCGAAAATTTAAGTAAAATTCAGAAGAATTGAACTTAATTTAAACAAGTTCAAGGAAATCCAAAAAAATTTGCAAAAAATCAAAGGAATCTAAAATAATTAAAATAAATCCAATGAATTAGGAATTCAATTGAATTAAAAATAATGCAATGAAATTCAAAATAAATAAAGGAAATTCAAAAGAATTCCCAAAAATTCAAAAGGATTCATGTAAAAAAAATAGAATTTAAGTAAATTTTGGAAAATTCAAATAAATTTAGAATAACTCAAACAAATTCAAAATAAATTCCAAAAAAATGCAATGGAATAAGAATTCATTCAAATTTAGAAAAATTGAAATTTATTAAAAAGAATTGAAAGACATCCTACAAAATTCAAGTGTATTCAAAACAATCTAAGGAGTTTCGAAAATTAAAGTCAATCAGAAGGATTCAACTAAACTGAAAAAAAATTGAAGAAATTCAATTTCATTCCCGAGAATTTAAAATAATTTAACATAATCCAAAAGAATTTTAAAAAATCGAAAATAATGCAAACACATCCAATGAATTAACAAGAGATCAATTTGATTAAAAAATAGAATTAAACCACAAAGGATTCAAAAGAATTTAATTAAATTCAAAAAGAATCAAAAGAGTTTCAAATAATTCGCAAAACTTGAATAGAATTGAAAGGATTTAAAAGTATTTAGGTTAATTTCGAGCGATTTAAGTGAACTAAAGCTAATTCAAAAGAATACAACGAAATAAGGAACATTTCGACTGCATTCAGTAAACTTTAATAAAATTGAAATGTTATACAAAGAATTGAAAAGAAGCCTACAGACCTACAGAATTCAATAAATTGAAAAGAATGCATAGAATTTCAAAAATTCAAGTGAATCAGAAATTGAATAAAAAATAATTGAATTGAACTAGGAAGAATTCAATGGAATTCAAAATAATTAAATTGAACTCAAATGAATTCCCAGATATTGAAAAGAATTCAAAGGAATTCAAAGAATTTAAAATAATTTATGTAAATATCGGAAAATTCAAGTAAATTTCAAATAATTCAAATGAATTCAAAAGAAATTCCAAAAAATCCAATGAAATAAGAAAATTGTAACTGCTTTTAGTAAAATTCAATAAAATTGAAATTTATTCAAAATAAATGAAAAGAATTCTACAGACCTACAGAATTCAAGTGAATTTAAAAGAATGCATAGAGTTTCAAAAATTCAAGTGAATCAGAAGTTTTCAACTAAACTGAAAATAATTGGAAGAAAATCAATTGCATTTTGAAAAATTCAAAAGCATTCAAGAAAATTTAGAAGAATTCGCAAAAAAGAAAGGAATATAAAATGATTCAATCAAATTCAATGAATTAAGAAAAATTCGGTTGAATAAAAAATAATGAAATCGAATTAAAAATAATTGAATTGAACTAGGAAGAATTCAATGGAATTCAAAATACTTAAATTGAACTCAAAGGAATTCCTAGATATTAAAAAGAATTCAAAGAATTTAAATATAAATATCGGAAAATTCAAGGAAATTTGCAATAATTCAAATGAATTCAAAAGAAATTCCAAAAAATCCAATGAAATAAGGAAATTGTAACTGCTTTTAGTAAAATTCAATAAAATTGAAATTTATTAAAAAGAATTGAAAAAAATCGTGCAGAATTTAAGTGGATTCGAAATAATTAAAAAAGAATTCGCAAAACATCACACGAATCTAAAATAATTTAAATAAGTCTTATAAATCAAAAACTCAATTGAATTTAAAATAATTAAAGAGAATTCTTAAAAATTAAAAATAATTTATAATAATTAAAACGTATTTAAGGGAATTAAAAGAATTTAAGAAATATGTAATTGAATTCAGTTGAATATAATAAATATTGGGAAATTTAAGATAAATTCGAAAGAATCCAATGCATCAGGGAGAATTTAACTGAATGCAGTGAAATTCAAAAAAATTGAAATTTATTTAAAAGAATTGAAAGGAATCCTAAAGAATTCAAGTGGATTCGAAAAAATTCAAAAGAATTGGCAAAATTCAAACGAATCTAAAATAGTGTAAAGAAAAAAATATAATTAATTAAAAAGTAATTAAAAGAATAGAAAAAAGTAAGTAATTAAATTCAGTTGAATATAGATTTCTGAAAATTCAAGTAAATTTGTAGAATTCAAATGAATTTAAGATAATTTTAAAAGATTCCAATGGATTAAGAGGGATTTAACTGAATTCAGTAACATTTAATTCAAAATTAGCTTCCAACGAATCCCAAGAGTTTTAAAAATTTAAATAAAATTAAGAAGAATTCAATTAAACTGAAAATAACTTAAAGAAATTGAATAGAACTCGCAAAAAATGCAAAATAATTCAAGGGAATTCAAAAGAATTGCTGAAAATTAAAAAAAAAAATTTATGGTAATATATCAAAATAAATGAAAACCTAACAATTTTGTAATACCTCTTCGTCTTTGAGTGGCGCCTCCAGGTCTGCGAATCTCGGGTTTCTGTACCAAAATAATCGGAATCTTGTGCATTTTCTCCTCGTCAAACCACCCATCGTTCTCCATCCCGGGAACCAAAACTTCCCTCCTCATTTTATGAATCTGGCTCGTCGCCATCAAATTCTTCGTAACATCATCTCTCACTCCCAATTCCCAAATTCCACTTTGATTCGCTAAACCCGGCACCAAATTCTCCTCCACATTCAAATCCATTTCCTCATCTTCCTTATCTTCAGCCGCATTTTTCCCCGCCTTTGTTCTTTTTTCCGGAAAATTAAATCTTGGATCCAAAACCGTCAAAGCAATGACCGAATTAGCAGGAACTTGATCCGGCGATTTGAGACTCTTCAATTTCTCAAAAAGACTCTTCTGAACTTGAAAAGCATCTAGATTTTCCTTTTTCGAGTAGAAAACTTGGTCCCAAGAAAGAATTTCTTCATCTGTATCCATTTTTTCTCCACTCTTCTCGATTATTTCTACTTCTTGATTTTCAGATTCACTTTTAGCGTCCACTTTGATCTGATCGGTTTTTATTTTCGTGAGTTTCAGAGCCTCGGTCAGAACGGAGAGTGACAAAGGTCCCGAAATTCGAAACCGATTTAGGGAATTCCTCAAAACAATCATCTCGCATTTCTCGTTTTTATAAACCGGAGTTTTGATTACCTGGAGGATTTTGAAAGCCGAGGGCATTTTTTCCAGATCCGTATACTCCTCGTTCTCAAAAATCTCCTCCGATTCGGACTTGAATTCAAACTCGAAATTGGAAATGAGCTCGTGGAAAATTTCTTGGTAAGATCCAGGGTGAATCCAGAGCCAGATCGTTTTATTAGAGTCCGAAATTTCATTTGGATCAGAGCCAGTTCTTTCATCAGAAATTCTAGGCCTCCAGATAAAATTAACATTTCCTAAGGGAAATTCCGGAAATCCTCCCTTTCTGTAAAACATAATTGCGCCCTCTTTTGCCCCGTTGATGAGAGATTCGTTTCGAAAATCGAAGGAGGGATCGGAATGTTTTGCGAGGGCAGAAATCAAAGTGTCGAGAGGACCGGAAATTTCTAGACAGGTGAAATAGGAAATGTCCTGGATTAAAGAATGTGCGGCGACTGCTCGGTAATTTGCTTTGAAGCATTTGTCGTTTGGATGCTCGGCTAATTTGAAGCCCCACTTTTCGGTCATTTTGAATCGCTTTGCGTGCCAAATGTGAGTCTCGAGCCAGAATTTCTCGCGTTTTCGACGATTGTATTCTAGGAGGAGATTTCGCGGTCGTCTGCGGTATTTTCGCGACGGAACTTTCTTGTTTCCCTGTGGCAATCCCGATTTTGACATCTGATTGTGGTGGGATTCTCGCAATCGACGGGGCATTCGTTTCACGTTGTGGGACATTATTCTACGGCGCATGTGGCGAGGTAGTTTTTGGAAAATTAACTTGTTTTGCTTGGGATTTTCTGTAACTGAAATGATAAAATCCATTTTTTTTATCTTTATTTTCTAGTTTTTAATGCAATTTCGAGGTTGATGACAAAGCTTTTTTTTTTCATAAAGAGGACATATTTAATTTTAGAATTTTTACTTTTCAGGGGATTTCAGTATTTTGCTTGCAATTACGAGAATTTGGTAGAAAATAAAACTATTTTTTTTTTTGAAAATTCAACTGTTTTGTTCGAAATTTGTTTGAATATTAATTAATTTATCACAAAATTTGACTATTCCATTTTTGGATAGAAATTTATCCTTTATAGTTGGTTAAAGAAATATCTTCCTTAGTTGAAGAGTTAAATATTTTTTTTTAAATTCATCCTTCTTTATTAAAAATTCATCTCTTTGGTTGAAGATTCATCTATTTTTTTAAGAATGCATTTTTGAACATTTGTCTTTTTAATTAGAAAATTCATCTGATTCAATAGAAATTGCATCTTTCTTTGATGAAAATACAACTATTTGGTTGAAAATTCAACTGTTTTATTCTAAATTCGTTTTTTGTTTGTTTGAAAATTAATTAATTTATCACAAAATTTGACTATTCCATTTTTGGATAGAAATTTATCCTTTATAGTTGGTTAAAGAAATATCTTCCTTAGTTGAAGAGTTAAATATATTTTTTTAAATTCATCCTTCTTTATTGAAAATTCATCTCTTTGGTTGAAGATTCATCTATTTTTTTAAGAATGCATTTTTGAAAATTTGTCTTTTTAATTAGAAAATTCATCTGATTCAATAGAAATTGCATCTTTCTTGGATAAAAATGCAACTGTTTGGTTGAAAATTCAACGGTTTTGTTCAAAATTTGTTTTTGTTTGTTGAAAATTAATTAATTTATCATAAAATTTAAGTTTTCCATTTTCAGATAGAAATTTATCCTTTATAAGTTAATTAAAAAAAATATCTTTCTTGATTGAAGAGTCATTTATTTTGTTAAGAACGCTTTTACTTTCTTTTATTTAATTCAGTTGAAAATTGATATTTTATGGTAGAAAAATTATCTGTCTTAATTTAAAATTAACTTTCTTGCTGTCTTTTCAACTTTTCGGGTTGAAAATTCAACTATTTTTTTGAAAATTTTTCTTTTCAATTAAAAAATTCATCTGATTCAATAGAAATTGCATCTTTCTTGGATAAAAATGCAACTGTTTGGTTGAAAATTCAACGGTTTTGTTCAAAATTCGTTTTTGTTTGTTGAAAATTAATTAATTTATCACAAAATTTAAGTTTTCCATTTTCAGATAGAAATTTATCCTTTATAAGTTAATTAAAAAAATATCTTTCTTGATTGAAGAGTCATTTAATTTGTTGAGAACGCTTTTACTTTCTTTTATTTAATTTAGTTGAAAATTGATATTTTATGGTAGAAAAATGATCTGTCTTAATTTAAAATTAACGTTCTTGATGACTTTTCAACTTTTCGGGTTGAAAATTCAACTATTTTTTTGAAAATTTTTTTTTTTAATTAAAAAATGCATTTGATTCAATAGAAATTGCATCAATCGTGAATAAAATTTTTTGTAAAAAAAAGTGATCCTTTTCAGTTGAAAATTCGTCTTTTTGGATTGAAAATTAATCTGTTTTGGTAGAAGATTCAAATACTTGGTTAAAAATTCATTTTTATGTTGGTTGAATTTAACTCTTTCTGCTTTAAAATTAAAATATTTTTGATTTAAATAAAAAGCTATTACATTTTTTGTTGAAAATTCATATTTTTTGTTTTAAAATGGAACTAATTTGTTAAAAATTCTTTTTTTTTAATTGATCATTCATGATTTTATGTTGAAATCACTATTTTATATTCAAAATGTAACTATTTTATTGAAAATTATTTTTTTGCTGTTGAAAATTGGACTTTTTTGGTAAAAAAGTAATCTTCTTAGTTAAAAATTCATCTTTTTGGTTGAAAATTAATTTTTTTATTGACAATTTATTTTATTTTGTTTAAATTTTATTATTTTAACTGAAAATTTAACCACCTATTCTATTTTTCTTTGAAAATGTACCCTTTTTAATTGAAAATTCACGTATTTTGTTAAAAGCGTGTCTTTTTTATTAAAAAAATGTAAAAAATATAATAAAATAAAAAAAGAATAAAGTAGAAAAAAAGAAAATAAAACCTTCTTGATGACAAATTTATTTTTCCGGTTGAAAATTAATTTTTTTTATTGACAATTCATATATTTGGTTAATAAATTAACTACTTAGTTGACAAGTTATTTTACTTGGTTAAAAAATTTTCTTCTAACTGAACATTTAAATATTCTATTTTTCCGTAAAAAAAATTTTTTTTAGTTGAAAATTCACGTATTTTGTTGAAAATTTGAATTTTTTGCTAGAAAAGTAATCTCCTTAGTTGAAACTTCATACTGGTTAAAAATTAATTTTTTTGTTGTTAAAAATTCAACTCTTTTGTTGAAATTTTGTTGTTGCTTTGACAATAAATTTTTTTTAACTGAAAAATTAACTATTGGATTTCTAGTTAAAAATGCATCATTTTAAATAAAAATTGAAAGTTTGGGTTAAAAAATCAACTATTATGTTTTTCGTGAGAATTCATCTTTTTTCGTTGAAAATTAAACTACTTATTTGAAAGTGGAACTACTTTCTTAAAAATTCATTATTTTTAAGTTGACGATTAATGATTTTAGTTTAAAACCCTGGTTTTGAAACCTTTTTTCAAAATTAAACTATTTAATTAAAATTATTTTTTTACTAAAAATTAAATTATTTCATGTTTTATTGAAAATTCATCTTCTTCATTAAAAAAAAAACGAGTGATTCAGCTTTTTGGTTGAAAATTTAATTATTAGGTCGGAAAATTCCTTTCAAAATAAAAAAATGTTGATCAAAAAATTAATCGATTTTGTTAAAGATTGATCTTTTTTTATAGGAAACTAATTTTTTCGTTTAAAAATTAATTTTTTGTTCAAAATTTATTCCTTAGTTTGAAAAGAAGTTTGTTAAAAATTGAAAATAAATTTTTTCAATTAAAACTGTCCCTATTTCATTGTTTGTCAAAAAATTGGTCTTTTTTATATAAATTTAATTTTCTTAGTATTTTCCTTAAAATTAAAATATTCCGTTAACAACTTTATTTATATAGCTAGAAATGATTTTTTAAACTATTGAACTTTTCTATTTTTGTTAAAACTGCATTTTTTAGTTGAAGATTCCTCATTTTAGTTCAAACTAAATTTCTTTTATTCTAAACTGAACTATTTTGATAAAAATCTGTTTTTTATTAAAAATTATATATTTTTTTACTTAAATAGTAACTATTCAATTTTTGTTTCAAAACTGATATTTTAGAGCAGAAAATTAATTTATTTGGTTGAAAACTTTTTAAACAATTATTTTTCTAATTGAAAATTCATGTACTTTTTGGAAAATTAATTTGTTTTGCTTGGAATTTTCTGTAACTGAAATGATAAAATCGATTTTTTTTATTTTCTAGTTTTTAATGCAATTTCGAGATTGATGGCAAAGCTTTTTTTGCATAAAAAGGAATTTTTTAATTTAATTTCAGAGTATTTACTTATCAGAGGATTCCAGTATTTTGGATGAAATTACGAGAATTTCATGCAGAATGAAACTATTTTTTTTAATTCGTCTTTTTTGGTGAAAAAAAAAACAATATTCCCGGGATGAAAATTCATCTGTTTTGTTCAACATTCGTTTTTTTCTTTGTTTAGAAATTAATTTTTTTCGTCACAAAATTTAACTATTCCATTTTTGAATAGAAATTTATGCTTTATAAGTTGGTTCAAAAAATATCTTTCATAGTTAAAGTCAACTATTTGGTTTAAAATTGATCCTTCTTGATTGAAAATTCATCTCTTTGGTTGAGGATTCATCTATTTTGTTATAAATGCATTCTTTTCTTCTATTTTAATTAATAAAAAATTTATCTTTTATGATAAAAAAATGATCTCTCTTAATTGAAAATTACTTTTTTGTTGACTATTTAAGTATCTTCTAAAAAATTCGTCGTTTTCCTCAAAATGAAATCTTTTTTTAATGAAAATTCAACTATTTTTTTTTTTGAAAACGTGTATTTTTAATTTTCAACTGTTTTGTTGAAAATTCGTCTTTTTCGGTGTAAAATTCAAATATATCCGTAGAAAATGTACTTTTTCTTTAAACTTAATATTTTATTGTTAAAAAATCAAGTGATTTATATTTTTATTTAAAAATTCATTTGTTTAAGTAGAATTTTCATCCTTCTAGGATAAAAATGCAACTATTGGGTTAAAGATTCAACCTTTTTTTATAAGTTATCCTTTTAGGTTGAAAATTCGTTTTTTTCGGTTGAAAATTAAAATATCTTCGTAGAAAATTTACTTCTTCTTTAAAATTCATATTTTAGTGTTGAAAAGTTAAGTGAAATATATTTTAATTTAAAAAAATGCATCTGTTTTAATAGAATTTTCATCTTTCTTGGATAAAAATGAAATTATTTGGTGAAAAATTCGTCTTTTTC
>NC_046657.1:20682347-20694891 GCF_010883055.1 Belonocnema kinseyi | reverse complement strand
CTTGGATAAAAATGAAATTATTTGGTGAAAAATTCGTCTTTTTCGCTTTAAAATTAAAATTTTTCGTAGAAAATTTACTTCTTCTTTAAAATTCATATTTTACTGTTGTAAAGTGAAGTGAAATATATTTTAATTTAAAAAAATGCATCTGTTTTAATAGAATTTTCATCTTTCTTGGATAAAAATGAAATTATTTGGTGAAAAATTCGTCTTTTTCGCTTTAAAATTAAAATTTTTCGTAGAAAATTTACTTCTTCTTTAAAATTCATATTTTAGTGTTGAAAAGTCAAGTGAAATATTTTTTAATTAAAAAAATGCATCTGTTTTAATAAAATTTTCATCTTTTTTGGACAGAAATGCAACTATTTGGTAGAAGATTCAGCAATTTTGTCAAAAAAAGTCATCCATTTCAGTCGAAAATTCGTCTTTTTGGGTTAAAAATCCATGAATTTTGGAAGAAATTGATTTTTTTCGGTTCAAAATCACAATTGTTTGCTTGAAAATTAATCTGTTTTGGTAGTAGATTCAAATATTTCGTTGAAAATTCGTTTTTATTTTGGTATAATTTAACGGTTTCCATTTTGAAATTGAAATATTTGTTAGTTTAAATAAAAAATTGTTATATTTTTTGTTGAAAATTCATCTTTTTGGGTTTAAAATGGAACTAATTTGCTAGAAATGCATTTTTTAAATTGCTGATTCATGATTTTATGCGAAAACCTCTTTTTTATATTTAAAAGGTAATTCAAGTAATATTCAAAGGTAAAAGGCATTTTATGGAAAATTATATATATATATATATATATTTTTTTCCACAAATTTGTCTACTTCATATCTGATTAAAAATTAATCTTTTTCAGTGGAAAATTCGCGCAATTAGTTGAAAATTTGACTTTTTTTGGTAAAAAAGATATTTCCTGCGTTGAAAATTCATGTTTTTGGTTGAAATAATTTTTTTATTGACAATTTATCTATTTAGTTAATAATTTAACTACCTCGTCAACAATTTTTTAAAGTTTGGTTCAAATTTATTGTTTTAACTGAAAATTTAACTATTCTATTTTAGTTTGTAAATGTGTCTTTTTCGATAAAAAAAAAGTAATCTCGTTAGTTAAAACTTCATCATTTTGTTAAAAAATTCATTTCTTTGGTTGAAAATTCAACTGTTTTGTTGAAAAATGCTTTTTTTTGTTGTTAAAACTTTAAATTTTTATTGAAAATTATTTCTTTTAATTAAAAACTTAAATATTTTAAGTCTGGTTGAAAATGTGTTTTTTTTTTGTGGTAGAATAAAATAAAAGAATATAATAAAATGAAAAATAAAATGTTTTTCTATCTGAACACTGAAACATTCTAATTTTGGGTAAAAATTGATTTTTTTTCAGTTGAAAATTCACGTAATTTGTTGAAAATTTGAATGTTATGGTAGAAAAGTAATCTCCTTAGTTGAACTATTTCGTTAACAAATTTTTTTATGTGGTTAAAAATGATTTTTTTAAACTGAAATTTTAACCATTCTATTTTTTGTTAAAACTGCATTTTTTTGGTTGAAGATTCCTCATTTTATTTCATTTTAAATTTCTTTTTTTCTAAACTGACCTATTTTGATGAAAATCCGTTTTTAAAATAAAAATTAATTTTTATACTGAAAGAGCATTTATTCAATTTTTGTTTAAAAACTGACCTTTTTTTAGTTGAAAATTAAATTATTTGCTTAAAAACTTTTTTAAATTGTTCTTTCTAATTAAAAATTCATGTTTATTGTTGAAAACTTTTATCGTTTGGTAGAAAATTAATCGCTTGGTTAAAAAATTAACTATTTTCTTTAAAAATAATTTTCTTGGTTGAAGATTCAACATTTTAATTAAAAATTAATTTTTTACACTTAAATATTCCATTTTTGGCGTGAAAATGATTTAACTCTACTTTTCTGGGGTTAAATACAAAATAATTGAATTTTCAAATCCAAAATTATCTTCCAACTAAAAATAAAATATGAAAAAGGATAAAGCAGGGGAATAATAATGAAATATTTTTCATAAATATACATCAATCTAAAAGAAGATTAAAAATAAGTAAATAAGAAAGTACCTTTAAAAAAAATCCATAAAAATCCATATTTCTTGGAATTAATGACAAAAGGTGCAATTAATTCAAAAATTTAATTAATGATTTTACAAAAATAAACATTTTAATAAATGAAAGGGAATAAAAGTACAGAAAAACAGAAAAAGCATGAAAATGTTAAGGTTATGTTTTATGTTTACGTACCGAGAGACTGATTCATTGCCTTAATTTCACTGGCTCTTGCGGCTGCAATTTTCAAAATATTCGCTTCATGTGGCAGTTCTTGAGAACCACCAAGAAAATTATCAAATTGTTCTTTATCCATTGTTGTCAATTATTTTGTAATTCTGCTTTAAAATAACCAAAAATGCCGTACCGAACTGCTAAGTCCGAATTTGACGAAAGTAGTACATGTACAACTATTCAACACGAGGTGGCGCTCCGACCTTTAACAAAAGCGCGCTAAATTTCAAGAGTACATAAATAGTCATTTTCTGAGAATATTCTCCAAATATTCTACCAAGCTTACACTATTGCGTAACCATTACTTAGTTACTTTCACTTCTTTTGTATTTCAATTTTGCTATTTTTTCACATCCATTCTCCATCCTCTCTTAAAATCTTTACCATATTATCTTGCCAGCTTCCTTTATTTTCCATTCATCTCCTACATTATTTTCACGCATGCTCTCCTGTTTCCTCCTCCCATTCACATATTCTTCAGTTTCTGTTTTCCTTATTTTTCTTATACATCTATTCATTCACCATCCTTACCATCTCTTTTCTAAATACTTTCTCCTTCTTTTTTTATCGTCTCAAACTATTTATTATATTTTTATTCCTTAATTATCCCTCATATTACGAATAATTGCCTTTTCCTGTCCTTTAGCTCCAATTTTTCTATTGTCTACTTTATAAACATCCTCTCCTAAATCTCTAACACTAAAGAACTCTCTCGTTTCTTCTTTCCATTCTTTCCATTCTTGATAATTCTTTTGCCCTTCTTCTCCTTTCTTATTCACCTCTTTAAACACTTTTTTTCTAACTCCCCTTCTCTTTCCCCTCTTAGCTTTCCTTCCTTTCCTTCCATTTCTATATCTCCGCTCCATAACTCCATTTATTTGCGAAAGGTGTATCCCAAATAATTAAACTCCTTATTACTTCTCCTACCTTTACTCCCTTCCATCTCTTAGTCCATTCTTTATTTCTTCCCTCTCTTTTTCTAAACCTTATACATTTGTCTTTTCTATACATTTAAATTTAACACTCCTTCCCTAACTTCCCTCTCCATACCCTTTTTTAGCAAATCCACACAATATTTGTTCCATTCTACCATCTCAATCCTGTTTTATAATCTTTTCCTTCATTTCCTCTCTTTATTTACTACCATTCGAACCTCTTCTTTTTCTAGCCTTCTCTGTCTTTTTACCTATAGTCTTCACTATTTTTCCTTTTTCTTCATTTTCTCCACTTTCTTCATTCCTATCTGACATCATTCTTCTTTTAACATTCCTTATCCCATAATCTATTCTCTTCTTCACTCACTTCGCTTTTGCGTGTGCACTCTCATTATCTTTTTGTTTCCCCTATTATTACTTTCAATCTCGTCTACATTTTGTCCTTCACTATTTTTATATTCCTATTATGACAAAGTGATCTGAATCTATATAATATTCCACCTGTATTTTATTGACCTTCTCTCTTACACTTCGTCGTCCACTATCACATAATTAATTTCCGTTTTCTTTTCTCTTCTTAAGCGTGTCCCCTTATATATTTCAATTAAAGATGAGTCCCATATCCACCAAGCTCTTAACAATTAAAATAAAATTTAAACAATTTTAGTCAGTTTTAAATTTAATAAGTTAAGATTTAAATAGTTTAAATTATTTGTTTCTGATTTGAAACGTACAAAATTATCTGGTTATTTAAAGTCTTTAAAATCGTAAAATATCAAATTGAAAGATTTAATGGTTGTTCAATTTGAAATGTAAAGGATATGAAATTACTTTTTTATTTTTTAGTGTTTCAAAATATTGTACATTTCAAACTCGCATGATTTTTTTAATTTGAGATTTTTAACGTAATATCTTTAAATAATTATTTGAAACTAAAAAAGATACATTTTCGACTAAAAGTAGCATAGTTAAATTTTAGAACAACAAATTTTCAACGAGAAAAAATGAATTTTCAGCAAAATAAAATAGTTAAAGTTTCTGTTAAAAAAATTAGTTTTCAAGAAAATAGTTAAATGTTAAACAAAAAATACAAAAATTGAATTTTCAGTAAAAAATACAAAAATTGAATTTTCAGTAAAAAAATTAATTTTTAATCAAATAAAATTAATTTTCAACCAAACAAATGAATTTTCAACTAAAAGGATCGAATTTCTATACAAAAAATAATCACTTTCCACACGAAATGGAATAGTTAAATTTTCAGTTGAGAAAACAACGAAAATTCTCAGTAAAAAGTAATTTTCAAAAAATTAATATACATTTTCAAATAACATTATTATTTTTTAATTAAGAAGATTAATTTTCTATCAGAAAAGATCAATTATCCACAAAAATAGACGAAAACGAAATTTTAATCAATACTACAAAAATTACCTTTTCAGTAAAGAAAACAATTTCTAAACAAATCACTCAATTCTGAACCTAATAGTTAAATTTTTAGCTAAGCAGATTAATTTTTATGAAAAAAATTCCAATTTCAATGAAACTATATTAATTTTCCATTTATTATTAAATTATTTTATATAAATATTATTATTATTATTATTATAAAATTAGATTTTCAGTTAAAAAATAAAATGATCAATCTTAAACTAAAAAAAAACTAATAAATAATTTTTCAGAAAAAATGGAATAGTTACATTTTTAGTTGAAGAAATAAATTTTGAACTACAATCATAAATCTCTAACGAAAAACCGAATAGTTAAAACAGATAAGAATTTCTCTCTGGTTAAAATATTAGAAAAATACATTTTTGATAAATAAAACAAGTTTTTTACCAAAAAGATTAAAATTAAAATTTTTTGAACAATTTTTTTTAACAAAAAATGGAATAGTTAAATTTTTAGTCAAAAATAATTAATTATTAATTAAACAAATAACTAATTCACACAAAAATTGAATAGTTAAATTTTCAGTTAAAAAAATCCATGCTTAACTAAAATGATAAATCTTTTAAACTAAAAAGTAAAAAAATTTTAATCAAATAGATAAATTTTCAACTCAAAAGAATTTTAAGCTGAAGAAGGAAAATTCGCAAACAAAAACTAAATAGATAAATTTTAGAAAAATAAACTATAAAGAAAAAGAACAAATTTTCAATAAAATAGTTAAATTTTCAGCCAAAATTCAAATGGATAAATTTTTAGTCAGAAATAAAAATAATAAAAAAAAATTTTTAAATCAAGTAGTAAGATTTTCAAACAAAAAGATAAACTTTTTAACAAAAACATTAAGTTTTTAACATAATGGATCATTTTTCCATAAAAAATGGTATAGTTAAATTTTCAGTTAACAAGAATTAATTTTCAATCTAAACAAACCAAATTTTCAATTTAAAAAAATAAATTTTCTACTAAGAATTTTCAATAAAAGGAAAATTAATTTTTAACCAAGCAGATAAATTTCAACTAAAAAGATCAAATTGCGATTAAAAATGAATTTTTAACGAAATAGTTGAATTTTCAGCAAAAACGAATTTTCTACAAAACAAGCCAAATTTTGTACAAAATACATCAATTTTCATCTAAAGAAGATACATTTGAAACCAAAAACTGATTGAATACATTTTGGAAAAATAATTATCAAGAAAATAGTTGAAATTTCAATAAAAAAGAGAGATTTTCAACGAAATATATGAGTTTTAAATTAGAAAAGATAAGTTTGCAACCAAAAATAGAATATACACATTTTAGAAACATAAATTTTCAACAAAAAAACACTAATTACTAAATACTAACACCAAATACTAATTCGGTAATACTAATTACCGAAACATTCAAAAGTTAAATTTTTAGTAAAAAAATTAATTCTTAATCAAATCAAATAAATTTACAACCAAAGAGATGCATTTTCAACCAATTATATTAAATATCTATTAAATAAGATAAATTATCCTTAAAAATTGCAAGAAATGCTTAATGAAAAATACAAAAGTTAAATTTTTAGTGAAAAAATCATTAAAAAATCAATAAATTTTCAACAAATCAGTTGAATAGTCATCTAAAATACTGTCCAGAAAATCAAATCCACTGTTTGAATTACGTGCCGAAATTGAGCGATCACAGCGCTATTCTCTTTTTTCTAATTTCCGGTATCAAACCGGAAACCCTAAAAACACTCAAATTCGCCCTAAATCCCATATTTTTTCCTATGTCCCGACAAAAAGAAACCTCCCCCGAATATCAGAAAGAAAGACAAGTGTGAAAAATGTAAGTTTCTTAAAATCGGAATCAAATCCACTCCAGGGTCAAGTGCACTTCCAGAAGTTCTTCAGTCGTCAGTCGCCATCTTTGGTGAAGGCAAGACAGGCAAATCCGCGAATGCGAATCTCTCGTGTCGCATCTTTTCTCGACGGGTGCGTACGTGAGGCGAATTTATTTATGTGTAAAAAGTGCGACAGGCCTTGGCTCGTTTTGCGAAATCGGGTTCGGCGAAAGTGAATTCGTGCCGTGAACATTATCGGCTTTCGGATTCCGTAGACTCGATTCGTGCCGTCGCCTATTTTGCTTCCGATCGCGAGAGGAATGGACAGGGTCTCGATTTTCATTTCGAGGAGTAAGAAATCGCGAATTGTCCTCGTCTGAAGGGGCATTGTTTCTCTCGAAAATAAAGTCGCGACCAAGTGCGGAAGGACTCGTCTCTCTGCGGGAAACGAGGTTAGATAATCCGGGTTGTTCGGGGTGGAAAATCTGTGGATAAGGGTAATAATAATAGTATTATTATCGGTGAATTATCATTGGTGGTGAATGAAAATGAGCTGTCAAAGGAATGAGGGGAAGATAACAGTGCCGGAGGACTTGAGGGACATTTTGCTGGAATTTACGATCAGCTATCTGCTGGAACAACCGGGGGATATTGTGGATTATGCGGTCGATTTTTTCACCCGTCTGAGGGAGAATCGACAGACGCAGCTGATCCAGGCGAATGTTCAGACGTGTTCGTCGACACCGGACGAGTCAGTCGACGACGAGGGTGAGTTGCAACGAGTTCTCGCTCCCCCTTTTCGATTTTAATTATATTTTTAATTAAGATTTTTAGTGAGTGTGACGGGAATTGTGACATGTCGATGGAGCAGGTGCAAAGTAGGGGGATGCTGGGGTTTGGGGTTTCCCAGGGTTTGGGAGGTACGGTTTTTCATTTTCTTTTTAGATTTTTGTTTTTGTAATGTGTTTTCAAATGACATTGTTGCTACAGGTCAGGGAATTTTCAAAATTTTGTTGAAAATTTAACAATTTGGTTCAAATGTCATTCTTTTTGGTTGAAAATTAATCTCCCTTTTTTAGGTATCTACTATATTTTGTTGATTATTCGTCTTCTTTGGTTGAAATATTTACTAGTTATTTGAAATAGGGCGTCCAGCAACCTTAAAAACCTCGAAATCTTTTTGAATTTCTTACGAGAATCTTAAATTTGAATTTTTGTTTTGCTTTTAAAATAGTTTTCGACGGGTTAATCTCTCGGGTTTTGAGTACACTATTTAAAAGGATTTTGAACATTTCAAAAAGAGTTTATGGATTTCGAAGACTTAAAAATAATTCAAGGTTATGAAAAAGGCGCGTAGACAAGATTTTCAATATTTTAATGATTTTAAATGAACGCAAAAGATTTTAGATCGATTTCAGAAATATTTCAAAGAATTCATGATTTCATAAAGGGCTCAAAAGATTTCCAAGATTTAACCAAAACTTCAAAAGATTTCACAAAGATTTAAAATATTTTAACGATTTTAAATAAATAAAAAAGATTTCATACAAATTTCAAAGATTTCGAATTTTTCACAAATATTTCAAAACCATTTCCAAACATCTCAAAGATTTATTCCAAAAATTTTTAATATTTTAATGATTTCAAATGAATGAAAAGGTTTAATAAAATTTCCACATTCAAAGTTTTAAAGTTTCAAACGTTTTCAATTTTTTCGAAAATTCTAGAAAGATTTCGAACGTTTCACAAATATTTGAAAGCATTTCACAACAATTAAAAAGATTTCAAGAATTTCAAAGATTTTATAAAAATATTTCAAGGAATTAATAAAAATTTCAAAAACATTTCAAAAGGTGTTACAGTACATCAGATTTCAACGATTTTAAAACATTTGAAAGATTTCACATTTTTGTGAAGATTTTACAAAGATTTCGAACGTTTCACAAATATTTCGAAACATTTCATAAAGATTTAAAGGATTTCAAACATTTTACCACAATCTTAAAAGATTTGAAAGATTTCAAATTCAAAGTTTTTAATTTTTAAACGTTTTAAATTGTTTTCGAAGATTTTACAAAGATTCCGAACGTTACACAAATATATAAAAACATATTTTGTTACAATAATTTTAAAAGATTTTACGAATATTTAAAAGAATAAACAATTCAAAAAGGTTAAAGTACATCAGATTTCAATGATTTTAAAACATTTGAAAGATTTCAAATTTTTATGAAGATTTTACTAATATTTCAAAGATTTTACTACAATCTTAAAAGATTTCTAAATATTTTAATGATTTCAAATTAATAAAAAAGATTTCACAAATATTTCATACATTTTATAAAGATTTCAAATTCAAAGATTTCAAAAAGGGTAGTATTTCAAACAATTTTAAAGAATTTAAATGATTTCAATTTTTTAAGAAGATTTCATAATGATTTCAAATATTTAATACAGATTTCGAATGTTTCACAAAGATTTCAAATCATTTCACAAAGGTTTTATCAAAATTTTAAAACGTTTCGCAAACATTTTAAGGATTTCAAAGATTTTACAAAAATGTTAAGGATTTCAGAAAGATTTCAAATATTTAAATGATTTCAAATGAATAAAAAAGGTTCCGCAAATATTTCAACGATTTTATGAAAATTTCATAGAGGTTCCAAATTTAAAGATTTCAAAAAGATTTCAAAAAGTACACCAGATTTCAAAACATTTGAAAAATTGTAAACGATTTCACAGATTTTACAAAAATTTCTCAAAGTTTTTAAAACATTCCAAACATTTCAAATAATTTAATCATGTCAAATGAGTACAAAAAATTTCACAAAAATTTTCAATATTTCAATGATTTCAAACGAATAAAAAAGATTTGAAAAAGATTTTACAAATATTTCAAAGAAAACATAAGGATTTCAAAAAGGATTTCATAAACAAAGATTAAAGACAGATTTCATAAAGTTTTCCAATTATATGAAAACAGTTCCCAAAGGTTTCAATGATTTCAAATATTTTAATGATTTCAAATGAATAAAAAAATATTTTACAAATATTTCCAGATTTCATAAAAATGTCATAATGATTTCAAATTCAAAGATTTCAAAAAGGGTAGTACATCAGATTTTAAACATTGTACATTTATTTATTTCATTTTTCATTTTAAACATTTCTCAATGATTTAAAAGATTATAAGAGTTTTAAAGATCTTACAAAAATTTAAAAAGATTTGACAAATATTTCAAAGAATTAATAACAATTTCATACAGATTTTAAAGGGGCTAAGGTACACTAGATTTCAACGATTTCAAAACATTTTAACGATTTCAAATTTTTTTGGAAATATCATTAAGATTTCAAGGATTTCAAAGATTTTACCAACAGTTAAAAAGATTTCAAATTCAAAGATTTAAAAAAGGTTAGTATTTCAAACCATTTAAAAGAATTAAAACAATTTCAATTTTTTTTAGAAGATTTCACAATGATTTCAAAGATTTCGAACGTTTCACAAAGATTTCAAAACATTTTACAAAAATTTCAAGGACTTCAAAGATTTTACAAAAATATTAAAAGATTTAAGAAAGTTTTTAAAAATTGTAAACGATTTCACAGATTTCAAATATTTCACAAAGATTTTAAAACTTTCCTTATATTTTAAAGATTTTAAAGATTAAAAAAATAGTATAGTAATCCAGATTTCTAAGTCTTCAGAACATTTCAAAGAATTGCATTGATTTCAATTTTTTATAAAAGATTTCAGAAAGATTTCAAAAAGGGTGCAGTACCTCAAAATACAAAAAATCTCCAAGATTTTAAACGAGTTCACTGTTTTTTTTTTATAGAAAATTTCAAAATATTTCAAAATATTTCCAAAAAATTTTAAATACTCCAGTGATTTCAAATAATTACAAAAGACGTAAGACTGATTTCACAAGTATTTTAAAGAACATTTCTGGATTTCAAAATATTTCACGAATTAAAAAATTTTTTTTTGAATATTAAAGGTTTCAATAAAATTAAAACAAATTCAAAAGATTTCAAGGATTTCAGAGATTTTACAAAATTCTTAAAATATTTGAAAAGTTTTCACAAAGATTTTAAATATTTCAAAAAATTTCAATGAGTTCACAAAGATTACAAAAAACTTCACGAAGATAACAAAAATTATAAGGTTTTCAAAGATTTCACAAAGCTTTAAAAATGTTCCCTAAGATTTCAGAAAGACGAATGATAAAGGAGACCTGAAAAACCTGGAAAGACTAAAATTTTATTCCTTGAAATCGCTTGTTGAAAATTAATTTCTTTAATTGAAAAGTCAACTATTTTGGTAAAAATTGGCTTTTTTGTTTGTTAAACAACATTATATTGCCGAAACTTTAACATTTTGGTCAAAATTTAATTTTTTTGTTTGTTTAAAATTCATCTTCTTTAGTTTAAATTAGTTTTTATTATGATTGAAAATTTATTTTTCTAACTTCATTTATTTAACTGAAGATTTAATTATTTTTGTTGAAAATTTATTCATGTAGTTAAAAATTGAATTATTTCGTTGAAAAATTGTTTATTTTTTTTATTTGAAAATTTATTTTTATATCTGAAAATTTAGCTTATATTTTTGGTTGAAAATTGATCTTTTCTAGTAGAAAATTCATGGCTTATTTTGACAAGTTTTTTTTTTACTAGAAAATTTATTTTTTGGTTTAAAAAATAAACGGTTGGATTCAAAATTCTTTTTTTTTTGGTTGAAGATTTCTCATTTTAGATAAAAAAATCATTTCTTTGGTTTTTGTAGCAACTCTGATGAATTTATTTTCAGTTAAAGCTGGTCACTTTTCACCATAAGAATTGTGTCAATATTTGACTAATATTACTGAGACATGAGAACAAGGAAATAGTTATTATCAGTTTCTTTTTAAAGTTATATAATTATAATTTTCTTAAGATTCTTGAGAAATTAAAAAAAAATGGAATTTTTCGGATGTGTCGGAAAAGAATCAGAAAGTTTAAAAGAAAAAATGTTTTTTTTTTCATTTTACAGGTTTATTTTAAAATAGTTTAAAATTCCCAAATATCTTTTAAAATTATTTAAAGTCTTCCTAAAATTAAAAAAAAAAATTACTTCAAAATCTTCCAGATTCTTTTTTGACAGTTTTGTAAATCTTTTGAAACCTTTTTTAATTAATTTTTCAAAACAAATAATCATTTTAAAAAATCCCGAAAAATAAAATTCGTGACACTGAAAAATTCTCAAATAGTGAAAAATCACGAAATTATAAAATTTCCGAAACATAAAAATCCCGAATTTGGAAAATTCCCGAACAGTTTATAATATTACCCAATCCGAAAATTCCTTACAAAAAACTGCAGAATTGTAAAATATCCGAACTAGATAGTACCCGAATTTAACAAATTTAATAAGTATCATTCGTTTATTAAAAGTACAATAATCAAATATTTTTATCAAAAGACATTTTTTTAATGTTTAAAGTTAAAAAACATATTGATTTGATTTAAAATAAAAATATATTTAAAAAAACGTGTGTCTCGAACGAAAAAATAAATTTCTCTCTACATTTTCTCTAAATCTAAATAACATTTTCGATGTTTATCTCGAGGTTTCTTTTTCATTTTCTTTTCAAATCAACAATTCGATTTTTGAGAATATTTTTTAATACAAAAATGCGATGCACATTTTCAAAAAAAAAAGAATTTAATTCAAAATATCTTTAGCAACTAATGTTATTTTAAATTCAAACAATAATTATTTTTTAAAATTTTAACGATTAAAAAATTCTTTGATAAAGATATTTGAGTATTTTAATTTGAATAAACTCCAAATTCCAATTTCCGAATAAAAAAATTTCTGAATTAGAAGATTCCCGAAAAATAAAATTCCTGTATATAAACAATTAAATTTTTGTTTATAAATTTTATTAATTAAAAATACATCAAATATTTTATTTTACATTTTTTTAATCATTAAAGCTTCTATAGGTATTGTTAGAGTTTAAAATAACTATAATTTTGTAAAAATTTG
>NC_046657.1:20672608-20682247 GCF_010883055.1 Belonocnema kinseyi | reverse complement strand
TTTATAAACTAAATTTAATTGATTAAATTTGGAAATTTCTTAGTTCGAATATTTTATGATTCGGCAATTTTCTGTCGGGAATTTTAAAATTCAGTAATATTATAAACTGTTGGGAATTTTATTTTTCGGGCGTTGTAAGAATTTATTTTTCGGGATTTTCAGTCATCCCTAATAACAAACGAAAAACAATTTTTTTAATTTTTTAAATTTGGGAATTTTATTATTCGGAAATTGTCCAGTTGGGATATTTTATAATTCGGTCATTTTTGTATGGGAATGCTATTTTTCGAGAGTTAAAGTTTTAAATAAAATAATGTTGAATTAAAAACTTTAAGAAAAAAATAGTTTTACTACGAAAAATTCAATATAATTATATTAAAGAAACTCTAAAAAAATGTATTTGTAAAATATTAAAAAACTATTATTTCTTTGATTTTTAATATCGGATAATTTGTTGGTGGCTCTCGCCACATTCGTCGTTTTATAATTTGTTTATTAATATTAAATTTTATATTCAAATGATTTCTAGTTTGTGCATGAAGTGTTTATAGTTTTCAATTAATAATTGTTAATTGGATTGGCATTTTAATTGAAAGTGACTCAAGATTCAAGTTTAATTCCATGAATGGAGCTTCGTTAAGTCGAGTCATTAAAACTTGATACTCCGTTTATTGCCTGATGAGAAATTACTGGATGTGATCTCTATTACCTATATGTGCATATCAAACGCAAATGCAGTTAACTTTTGCTCTCAATTTTTATTTTCAATTTTTGACTCACCAAACATTTTTTTTTTGTAGATACTTCAAAAATTATGATTAACATTTTTTAATAATCGATTCTCTGCTTGATAAAAATAATTGTTATGTTTCTAAAAAAAACTGTAATTGAATAATTTCACAATGCGAGCTAATAAACTTTAAAAACAAAGTTTATATTTGAATTAGAAAGTTTTCTCTAGTTGTCTCTTCTCTAATTAAATTTGTACCTATCAAAATTATAAAATATATTTCCGTTCTTTTGTACTCTATTATTTTTTTAAATTTGATTATAAATTGCTGTGAATTTAGTTACTTTCTAAATGTTCTTCTCTGCACTGAAAATATGTTTCGATCGGCGCTTAATGGGATTTTAAGTAGAAATATACCGTTATGACCAGACGTGGGAGTATCAGTAGAAAAATTGAATACTGACAAGACATCAATCAGATTTCATTGACTTTTTTCTCCATAATTTTTTATTTTTATTTCTTATATTCTGGAAATTTTAGATTTAATTTGTTACTTTTAAATATAAATACGAAATTTATTATCCCTTTGTAATATTTTTTCTATGTTATGATTTTTGAAATTGGAACATATTTCAAAATGCTTTAACTTTACATATTTAGATTTTAGAAAAGAATTTACGAGATTTCTGAGCAAAATTTTTCGGTTTTGAAAGATTACAAAATTTTAGAAAAAATTCGAATAATTTATATTTGTTTAGAAGTTAAAAGGATGCAAAAATAATTTTATGGAAAATAAAATGTAGCTTTTTGAAGTTTTCGAGTACAAAGTGTAGAAGCTTTTTAAGAATGTTTAAAGGTTTCAAGAGAATAAAATTTCTGAGACATTTTTTGATGATTTTTCCAAAAAGCAGAGAAGATTTGAAGGCAATACTGCAAAATTTTGTAAAATTTTACCAAATTTGAGGGAAAATTCGAATCATTTTAAAGGCTATCTAGAAGTTTTTAAACAAATGTTTAAGTAAGATTTTTAAAGAGAGATTATTTAAAAAGATTACAAAATATTTCAAAAATTGTAAAAATTTAAACTGTGGAAGATTTTCGAACATTTATAAAATTCTTAATATTTTTTCCTTCAAATTATAAATTTCCTAAAATTTTTCTCTTTCAGGATTGAAAAATCTTGTTTGGTTGCAAATTCAGAAACTTCGATGAAAATTTGTGTACATTTTTTATTTTATATTAATTATTTTAACTGGAAACTTAGATATTTCATTTTTTTTTTAGTATTTTTGGTCAAAAAATTATTTTTTTTTGTTGAAAATTAATATTATTTGTTGAACGTATATTTTCCTAACTGAAAATTTAACTAATTTATTTTTGGTTGAAAATCTATCTGTTTTAGGTCACAATTCAACTGCTTTGTCATTTTTGGTAGAAAAGTAGTTTCATTAGCTGAAACTTTATTTTTGAAATTAAAAATTGATTTCTTTGGTTGAAAATTTAACATTTTGTTGAAAATGCGCGTTAAAAATTAATTTCTTTAACTAAATATATTACCTGTTTTGTGGAAAATATATATATTTCTTTTTATGTAAATTTAATCCTCTTGGTTGAAAATACATCTATTTGATTGAAAATTTAACTATTTTGTTGAAAAGTTCTTTTTTCAACTGAAAATTTAATTCTTTCATTTTTAGTTCAAAATATCAGCGAATTTCGAAATTCGCGATTTTGTAGCAACCCTGAGGGATTTTACAGATTGATTATGAATTATTTAATTTTCTGCTCTTTGGATTTCGTAAATGAAATTGAAGAAGAGGTCAGAATTTAATTTAAGCGATTTGCTAAGTCGACAATAAATTTGATTC
Source organism: Belonocnema kinseyi (assembly GCF_010883055.1). Lineage (NCBI taxonomy): Eukaryota > Metazoa > Arthropoda > Insecta > Hymenoptera > Cynipidae > Belonocnema > Belonocnema kinseyi. The sequence goes on along the minus strand of NC_046657.1, from coordinate 20,679,649 downwards.
CTTTTTACTTGTCAGCGGATGTTCTAATATCTCATTTATCAAGAGGAGTTTACTTTGGCATTTGATGAATGATAATACACAAGTATGAGAGAATTATTTTCTCGTATTTTCAAGAAAAGCATTCAAAAATTTAATTTTCTTCCAGGGAAGAGTTAAAGCAATTGAGGAAAAGCAGAAACCAGGTTTAGAAAATTCTAAATATTTTCTTCGAAACACACAATCATTAGAAGTATGCAAATTTTGTTGTTGAATATGAATATCAGCGATAATAAAAGTGAGCAAAAAAAGGTTTATAGTGCGAATTTTATTTTTAAAATGAGAATTAGATGCGGGAAAGCTGGAATTAAATAGCGATAAACATCAATTGCCTTTGTTCTTGCTTTAAAAAAGTAAAATAAAAATTTGCATAGAATCGAGGGACGAATATAATTCTAGTTGATCTTTGACTCTGCGAATTTTTTTTCATTTCAACGTCTCTGCTACGTATATTAAGACTTTCCTCTAGGTCTCAGCGCAAACAAAGTCGTAAATTATTTAATGCGAGGCTCTCGATATAAAATTGAATATCAATTTCGGCGTTAGAATTTGTCAAATTTGAGGGAGAGATTCAAGTGAAGTTTAAAATAATAGAAGCAACTTTAAAAAAGAAAATGTTTCAAGATTAAAAAAATTATTACTGACATATAACAGACGTTAAATTTTTTGTTCAGAGCCACCGATTGGCAGGTTTGCGACGAGAAGGAAGAGCGTCTTCGCTGAAACTTATGACCCGGAAGAAGACGAAGAAGATGAGGGAGTTAAGGTAAATTATGTATAATTTATTTAATTTTTTAAATTTTTACATAAATATGGACTTAATAGACTTTCGCCTATTTTACCCTTTTTAAAAGAATCCCTCTATTTCTTCCTGTTTCCAAAAAACATCCCCATTTTTTCACTTTTTTATTTTAAAAACATTATTGAACCATTTTATTTTTCCTTGAAAAATGATTGTTTTTAGTTGAAAATTCAACTGATTGTGTTTATGTTGAACTACGTTGTAAAAAATTAATATTATTGGTAGAAACTTGAACGATTTTCTTTTCTTTCGTTGACATTTTTTTTTGGCATGTAAGTTGAACTACTTTATTGCAAATTTATTTTATTTGTTAGAGATCTATTTTCTTTAAAATTCTTTTTCTTTAGTTCAAAATTAATTTGGATTTTTAAAAAAAATATTTAACTATTCCATTTGTCGCTGGAAAATGATCGTTTTGAGTTGAAAATATAACTATTTGGTTGAAAATTTATGTATGTCGTTAAAAAATGAACAATTCAAAATTCAATTACTTGCTTGAAAGTTAATCGGCTTTTTTTCAATTCAAGTATTGTTCGAAAGTTTAACTGTTTTATTGGAAATTCGTTTCTTATATTTTTTAACTGAAAATTGAAGTATTACATTTTTAAATGAAAATCGAATGTTTATAATTAAATATTCAACTAATTGGTTAAAAATTACCTTTTATCGAAAATTCATATTTTTGGGTGGAAAATTCGACTTTTTATTATAATTCGACAAATTCAAAATTCATTTTGGTAGAAAATGAATTTTTTTGGTTCAAAATTCATATTTTTATGTTGAAATTTCAACTCTTAAAAATTAATTTTTTGGTTAAAAATTCAACTACAGTACTATATCGAAAAAATTTTTTTTTGCGATTTTTTAACAACAAAAAAGGAATTTTCAAACTAAAAAAGATACATTTTCAAACAAGAAGATTAATTTACTACAAAATATAAGATTTTTAAGCGAAAGACTTGAATTTTCAATGAAATAGTTGCCTTTTTTCAGTAAAAATGAGGTGTTTTCAACCAAATAGTTGAATTTTGAACTAAAAAATTGCGAACGCATTTTTCTAACTAAAAAATATAAAGTTTCAGTCAAATATTTGAACTTCAAGCTACCCTAGATGAATTTTCAAACAAAAAGATTAATTTCTATTAAAACAAATGATTTTTTAACAAAAGACTTGTATTTTCAATGAAAAAATTACATTTTTGTAACAATTAATTGAATTTTGAACATTTTGAATCAAAATGATGAATTGTTGAGCCAAAAGATTAATTGTCAATTCAAAATTGAATAGTTAAATTTACAGTTAATAAATTAATTTTTAACCAAAGAGATGAATTTTCAATTAAAATGGTGAATCTTTAACTAGAATAATTGAATTTTTAACAAAGAAAATTAATATCTGCAAAAAGAATGAATGATAAAAAAAATATATATATTTTTTCAACCAAGAATTGAATAGTAAAATTTTTATTTAAAAAATTTAATGTTCCATCAAAACAGGGTGGCGTTTTTATTTTTGGACATGCAGTTTCGATAAAGAAATATAATTTTACGCGAAACAGATCATTTTTTACATAGAACAAAAATTTTTAAAAAGAATTGTGATTTGGATTTAGAAGAAAGTAATTTAAAAAAATCCCTCTTGCAAAGGAAATTTTAAAATTTCCTTTTGTAAATTTTTGGATAAAGAAAGTGCTTTAAGCAGTTTTTATATTAGAAGTAGTATTTCAAAGAAGAAATATTTCTGAATTGTAATAGTCGGTTTAGTTAGCAATTATTTTCATTATCTAAAAACCATTTTTAATTGAAAAATTATCATTTCTAGTTCCAAATTCAACAATTTGGATGAAAATTGATCTTTTTTAATTGAAAATTAACTATTTCGTTTAAAATTCACGTATTTTGTTAAAAAATTGTTGTTTTTTTTTATTTAAAAAATTATCTCTTTTTTGTTTGAATATTGATCCTTTTAATTAAACATTTATTATTTTGGTACAAAAATGAACTGTCTGATTGAAAACTTGTTTTTTTTCTTTGGATGTTTATTGGTTGAAATTTTTTTTTTTAACTGATAATGTAACTATTAGTCCAGTTAAATATTCGATAATTTTAGTTAAAAAATTCATCTTTGTTAGCACATTCATATTTCGTCTAAAAATTTAATTATTCAATTTTGGTTAAAATTTTTTTTAAGTTGAAAATTCGTCTTTTTTGGTAGAATTTAATCTTCTTGGTTGAAAATTATTCTTTTTGCTTAAAAAGTTAATTATTCTAGTGAAATATTCATCATTTCAGTTAAAAATTCATCTTCCTGCTTCAAAATTTAACTATTTTAGTTAAATATTTACCATTTTTATTATTTAATTCGTTTTTTAATAAGTTATTTTGTTGTTGAAAGTTAGTTTTCTTTGTTGAACGTAATTTTTTTAGCTGAAAATTTAACTTTTTCCAATTGAAAATTCCATAGTTGTAGTTGAAAATCCACCTGTTTGGTTAAACATAAATTTAATTATTTAAGTTTTGCTTGACAAATTATCTTTTTTTAGTCAAACTTAATTTTTTTGTTTGAAAATTCAACTATTTCAGTTGAAGGTTCATTATTTTTGTTGAAAACTCTCATGTTTGGTTAAAAATTAATTTTTTGATCTAAAAATATTAGTATTGCTTTTTCTTTTGAAAACTACTTTTTTTCTTAGTTAGAAATTCAACTATTTGATTTAAAATTGTTGTTTTTTTTTGTAGAAAATTAATCTTTTTATTTGAAATTAAATAAAATTAAAAAACTAAATTAAATGCTCATGCTTGTAGTTCAAAATTCCTCTTTTTTAAATTAAAATTTAACTATTTCAATCGAAGATTCGCAATTTTATTTTTAAATTGATCACTTTGGTTGAAAATGGAACTATTTTGTGGGAAATCCTTTTTTTAAATTAATTTTTTTAACTGAAAGTTGAAATAATCCATTTTTGTAAAAAATAGATATTATTTAGTGAAACATTTAAGTGTCTTTTTTTAAAATTCATTTATTTTGCAATGTTTTTTTTTGTTGTTCTAAAAGATATTTAGAATGAATAATTAATCTTCAATTTTATAAAATTAATTTTCATTTAAACAAGTCAATTTTCTTTTGAATTAATTTCTCCATCTTTTTCATTTCTAGAGCATATTACCAGAATATTAAATCCATCCCAGGTTATTGAACACGTGTTATGACGTCACAAAGGCAAATCATACAGATCGTTGGTTACAGCGACTATCCTTTTGTATCTTATAGTTTTACACATGGATACGGGATTTTTATTTTGAAGACCCTGAAGAGGCGGATAAAAAGGTTTTTTTTTTTTTTAAAGAAGCATCTCGATGATTGATTTTCAGTCTTTTTAATATCGTTATCTGGTATATAAAAATTTTAGTATATTATTATAATCAGGTATAAACGAAATTATAGGATGACAGTCAATTTTTTTTGCCGGGAATTTTACAAATTTGTAGAAGAAAAATCTATCCACATAGATTTCAAGAGATTTTAAATAATCAGTTGAATTTTTATGGTTTTTAATTATGCTATTATTTAGCTTGCAATGCGCAATTCAGAATTTTTTTACTTAAAAAATGTTCCATTTGAAATTTTTATTTCTAAGCTTACATTTTTAATTTAAAGAATTTTTTAACGCTTTCTTAAGGACTTGAAAAAATAAAAAATAAAAGCCTTTGATGTTGAAAATTTTTGATGAAAAACATTTTTATTTAATAAATAAATGAACTTCTTTTAAATTCATCTGTACTTTAAGCAATAAAAAGTGAACAAAAACGATTGTAAACCAGTTCAAAATTTAAGAATTTTCATATTTTAACGTTAAAACTTAAACGTTTTCAATTTGAAAGTCTTGGTCATTAAACAAATGTGAACGTGTGACTGAAAGTTTATAAACTATTTTTAATTTAAAAATAATTTCATAATAATATATTCTTAATTAAAGGATTTTATTAAATTAAAAATATTGTTTTAGTCTAAAATATTCAATTCTTAACCCATTCATTTTGAAATTTTTAATTAAAAAATACATTAATTATTGAATATTTAGCAATATTTGAATTTTTATGTAAGACAAGTAAATTGAAACCAAATATTTGAAAGTAAAGAATCTTTTACTGACTTGTTTGACATAGAAAGCTTGAAATCCTTAAAATTTCGAAGAGCGTTTATACTTTAAACGTTACAATTCAAATTATTGTATTTGAAAAATGCTTAATTTGTGGGTGAAATTTTTAAATTTTGATGTATAATTTACAAATGTATGTATTAAATCTCTCCCTTTTACGGGTTTGAGGGCCTCCGCTCCCTGTACATATATTTACAATTCCATCCTTAGTCTAACTCAACTACTACTTATATTCTACTCTTTCGCATTACGTAAGATAAACAATAGTAACAGTAGTGATATTAATTCCTAAAATGAGCGAGCTTCCAGGGCTTCCGTTTCCTCGTACCATAGAAAAAAAATGCATTTTCCACGATATTGAAAACAATTTTCGGTTTTTACTGTCCTTTTTCAAGATCACCCGTTTGGCTCTGCCCTACTCCCTTGCTTTCCTTTACTTCATCCAATTTCTTCATCCACATCACTCCCTGTCCACTACCATCCAAGATCCATCTTACACACTCATCCACACTCAACTGTCCCTCTTCCTCTCCTTTACATCTCTCTAATACATGTGCCCATGACTCCATTTCGTATCCACATACTCTGCATAAATTCTCCTCTTCATTCATCCAATATCTGCATGCTCTCACTCCTTCTCCCATTCTGAACCGTACAACCCTACTCCATTTTTCTTCCTTTTTTATTTTTTGCAGATATTCTGGTTCCGTCAACCCTTTGACCATCATTTACCATCTATTGTACCTCGAATCTATAATCTTTGTCCATCTCTCTTCTCCTTGTTTAACCAATAGCTCTAACTCTATGTCCTGACACTCCATAACCCCTTCTCGAATATTACACACCCTTCTCATTTTTCTCCTTTCTACCTCCCATTTTGAATTTCTCACATTACCTCTCGCTTCATTGTTCCGAATTTCACCGAAACATGCTTGTGCAATTTTACTTCCCTCTCCCCTTTTTAGCTTCTCTTCAAACCTCCATACTCTCTTAATTTGTCTAGTAACCATATTTTCTCTTCCTAACTCTTCTTTTAACATATATCCTGGGCAACTCCAGCTAACCCCCATTACCCACCTCAGGAATCGCACATGCATACTCTCTACTTTCCTATGTTCCTTCCATCCCCAGATCTCCACACCATAACACAACACCGCCCATACCAACGCATCAAACAACCAGGCCCTCATTCTCCAATCGTTCTTGAACTTTCTCTTTCCTATACCCCATACTTGGCCCATTACTTTACTCGCACATTCAATTCTTTTCCTCACCTGCAGCTCGTTTCCTCCTTCTGCCTCAAATCAAAAAACCTAGGTAACAGAACTCCTCCACAATTTCCACTTTTTGTCCGTTCATCCTCCAAACGTAATTTATTTTGCTCTTTCTATTTCTGAAAAACATCACCTTTGTCTTATCTACGTTCACTGTCAGCTCTTTTGTTCCCACATACTCTTCGAAGATTCTCATCATTAGGTTCATCCCCTTCTCATCATGTGCTAATAGAACTACATCGTCCGTGTATGCTAGAGAGTATAGTTTGCTATTACCCAAAACCGTTCCTCCTTTCCCTTTCTCCTTTAGCTTCTCCTCTAAGTCTGCCAATAGGATACTAAATAGTAACGGACTCAAAGGGCACCCTTGCCTTAGACCTCGGCTTGTCCAGAAAACCTGCCCTTTTTTTTCTATTTTCACCCTAATCCTGGTTTCATTAAAAGTTTCCTTTATCCTCTCCACTAACTTTTCCTCTATACCCCTTTCTTTCATTGCCTGCCATAGTACTTTTCTATTCAATGAGTCAAATGCTGCTTTGAAATCTACGAACAAAGCGACTAGTCTCTCTTTCTTTCTCCCCAAATGTTTGTTAACTATATAGTTAAGTACGTAGATGTTTCTTATGTTGTTTCTTTTTAACCTATTTATTGTTTCATCCACTTCTTTTCTTGTTATCTCGTTCCCTTCCTCCATTTCTCCTTGAACTATCCTACACTTTTCCCCTTTGATCTTATTTTGCTCTCCCCCTAATAGACCCTTAAAATAATC
>NC_046657.1:20670474-20672508 GCF_010883055.1 Belonocnema kinseyi | reverse complement strand
CAGCATCTTCTCATGTTCTTTTTTCCTCCTGTTATACTCCTCCTTCTCCATTTCCCCTCTTCTCCATTTGCTCACACACTCTTTTATTCTCTCTTTACTCTCTCAGCATTCCACGTCCCACCAGCCTCTCTTTCCCCCTACTCTTTCTTCATTAGTACCCAGCTCATCCTTTACCTTTTCAATGGACCCCTTCAACCTTTCAACTAACGAGTCTATTCCCTCCTCTTTTTCATACCTAACCTTCTCCTTTTCCATCTTTTGTTTAAACTCGTTTAATTTATCTACCCCCCCAGATTCCCATTTTCGTGTTTCGTTCGCACCCTTTTTCCTCTCTCCCTCTGCCGCGCTTACTGACGCCTCTTCTTAGTGTAACTATGATTGGGAAGTGCTCGAACCCTATCTCATTCCCTACCTTCATACTCCCTATCATATGCCGCATTCTTTCTTCAGCCAAGATGTAGTCTATTACTGTTGCTCCCTTTCCTATGAATGTGATCTCCCCTTCCTCATCTCCTTTCATATTGCCATTGCATATAAACCGTCCTGTTTCTCCTATCATGCCTAGCAACTTCCTCCCCTCTCTATCCGTCTCTCTATGTTTGGAGATCCTTATAAATGTCTCCGTTTCTTCATCCCATAACCCTCTCCCTTGTTCGCCAGTCCATGCATTTAAGTCCCCCCCTATTGAAACCAATTCTTCCTTCTTTTCCTCCATCCACCTCCTTATTACTCTCCAGCCTGCCTCTTCCCCTCTTCTTCTGTATACACACACCACTGCTATTTCTACTTTCCCAATTATAATTTTTCTCATCATTGTTCCATCCTTTTCTTCCATGTTCCCATCTTTTCTCCCTTTTACTGCTAATTCTTTTTTCACCCCTGACACCATGCCGCCCATCCCTCTCGCTTTAACGTGTTCCTTTCTTGCTTCTTGCATTGTCCACACATAACCTTTCGGTAACATCTTTTTTATTCCCTTCCAGTCCTTCTCATCTGCCCAAGTTTCACTCATCATAATCACATCCCACTTTTCAAACTCCTCCCAGAATCCTTTGTTCTTGTTCTTCAAACCTGACACATTCCAGAAAGCTATTTTCACGTTTCTCTCTTCCCCTCCCTCTTCCTTCCTCTTTACTTTGTTTTCCCTTTGCCGCTTGGAAACCCCTTTGATTTATTTCTAGACTCTTTTTCGTCTCCCTTCCCCCTACCTTTCTCAAGACTTTTTTCTTTTTTCCTTAATTCTTCTAATTCTTCATCCCAGCACCATTCCTCCCCATTTATCCATAACCTGTCTCTTCCTATCCATACCATATGGCCCTTTTTCCTCCCTACTCGAGCCCTCTGCTCTATTTGCCATCTCCTTTTCTTCTCCCTCCATGTCAGATCTTCTTCAATTCTTTCCTTTCTTCCTCTCAATAATTTTTTTCTCTCCATACTTTTCTTTTTCTCCTCCTCACTCCCCACTTTTACTAGAAACATTCCTTCTTTTCCTTCCTTTGTCATTCCAATTCTCTTGACTCCTTCTACCCTTACCTGCACTCTAATATCTCGAAAAAGATTTGTTATTTCCACTTTTCCTGTTTCACTCTCCACTTTTAATCTCTTGACTACTATGTTATTTTTCCTCTTTGCCCTTTTTTCCCCTTCTAATCTTTTTTCGATCTCACTGAGTCTTTTCTTCAATCTTTCATTCTCACTTCGGACGTTCTTTTCATTCCCTTGAACTAATTCCTCATTTTCTGTTTTTTCCCCCATATGCTCATTCCTAATTTCTCGACAGGATACCCGCTCTTCCAACTGTTTTATTTCTCTTGATCTCTGTTCGTCAACCTCTCTCTGTCTATTCTCAATGCTCTCTAGCTTACCCCAAACCTTGTCTTTCTCCTCCTTCCAACGTTTATCCTATTCTTCCCATTTTTCTCTGACCTTTTTCACTTCCCCCCTTACATCGGTTCCCTGCCTATTCATTTCATCCAATCTCTTTCTTGTTTCCTCTCTAAAGCCTTTAATGAGAGTTTCCAATTTTTCAAACAT
>NC_046657.1:20668729-20670374 GCF_010883055.1 Belonocnema kinseyi | reverse complement strand
CCCTTCACTGCTAGTCGCGCTTGCCTTTTTTTTTTTTGCCATTCGTCCAGACTTCTGTTCGAACCCGCGTTGCCTAGCTTGTCGACTTCCCGGCAGTAATTTCAAGAGATATTTTGGAGTTTTAAAAAGATTAAAAATTATCATGCAAATTTCAGAAAGTTTTCTTAAAATCTTCTAGAATCTTTTTTGAAAGGTTTGTCTAAATTTTTGAAAAACTTTAAAAATATTCTCAAATAATTTTTCAAAAATAAAAGTTATTTTTAATTTTCCTAGGAATCTCAAGAAAATGTTTCTATTCTTTGGAAGCCTTTTACAATTCTTGAAAAGGATCTAATTTTTTTGTTTAAAATCTGCGAAAATCTACATTTTGTTTTATATTAGGCTATCATTTCAAGTTTTAGATAAAGTTTGAATCTTTTCAAAACTTCTACATATCTCTTAAAATTACTCACATTTCGCCTACAAATAATAAATTTTCAATTGTTATTTATACATCCAAATCTTAAAGAAATTTTCTAAAATTTGCAGTATTTTCTGAAAATTGTAGCAAAAATTCAATTCAATTTGGCAGATATTTAGAAGTTCTGAAAAAGTTTCGAAAATAATTTTAAATTTAACAATAATTTAAAAAAACTTCTAGATTTCTCAAGATTTTGAAATAAAATTTTGAAGCTTTCCAAGGATGCTTAAACTATTCAAACAGAAAATAATTGAATTTCTAATTTAAGAAGTGTTCACTTAAATTTTTTTTCAATTTTTCAATATTTGATGTTTCTAGCTTAAAATTCCTTAAAATTATATAATTTTGAAAATTTTAAATTTCGTTGACTGATTTTTTAATTTGGAGCATTGAAACGATAACATGGATTTATAATTTTTTATATTGAAAAATGTTAGTACCTTCAATTTTATACGCGTAAATCATTGAGAATTTGAATACAAAATTTTTTAGTTGAAAACTTTTAAATTTCAATTTTAAAAGTTCAAAATTGAACAGTTTTACTTTGAGTGCTTTCATTTGCAGTTCAGTTTTTATTACCTCAAGTGGAAATTTTTTTAGCTTTAGTGTTCCATTTTTTAAATTTCATTGACCGTGAAAAACGTTTTCGAAGCGAGAAAACCAGGAAATGACCAGGAATTTATTTTGTCGATTAAAATGGCCGCCCTGAATTAATATGGTAAATTATAATTTATATAGGAAATATTGTAAATTAAATAATTTACTAGTAAAAAGGTGTCTACCCTGTCGGGAAGAATTCAACTGTTTTTTTTTTTTTTTTATTGAAATTTCAAATCTTTTTGGATTTAATTATCAACTATTAAATTTGTTTGGTAAGAATAAATCCTTTTTCGTTTAAAATTTAACTACTTGGTTAAAAAATCGTTTTCTTACGGAAAATTTAAGTGACAATGTAACTATTTTAATTGAATATTCCATCAATTAAGTTGAAGATTCATCTCTTTGGTTAACAATTTATCTTTTCTAGTTGAAAATTCGTGTATTTTGTTAAAAATTCGTAATTTTGGGTAGAAGTGAATCTTTAAATTCATCTTTTTTGTTTAAGATTCAACTATTTCAGTTGAAGATTCATCATTTTAATTTAAAAGTCATCTTTTTAAAATTCAGTCTTTTAAAATTCGACTA
>NC_046657.1:20663311-20668629 GCF_010883055.1 Belonocnema kinseyi | reverse complement strand
ATTTTTAACCCAGTGGTCAAATTTTCAATAAAGAAAAAGACGACTTTTTAACCAAGCAGAAATTTTTTAGAAACGGAATAAAACAATTTCAAATTAAAGTTACATAATTCTTTATTTCAGCCAAAAAATATTACTTTTCTACCACAAAAAAAAATGAATTTTCAATCAAACGGTCGAATTTTCAATTAAAAAGGACGACTTTTCAACAAAGCAGAAATTTTTTTGGAACAGAATAAAACAATTTCAAATTAAAATAAAAAAATTCTTTATTTCAGACAAAAAAGGATTCCTTTTTTACCATAAAAGAAGAATTTTCAACAAAACAGTTGAATTTTCGACCAAATAAGATGAATTTTCATCCTAAAAAGATTAATTTTTAACCCAGTGGTCAAATTTTCAATAAAGAAAAAGACGACTTTTCAACCAAGCAGAAATTTTTTAGAAACGGAATAAAACAATTTCAAATTAAAGTTAAATAATTCTTTATTTCAGCCAAAAAATATTACTTTTCTACCACAAAAAAATGAATTTTCAATCAAACGGTCGAATTTTCAATTAAAAAGGACGACTTTTCAACAAAGTAGAAATTTTTTTGGAACAGAATAAAACAATTTCAAATTAAAATAAAAAAAATTCTTTATTTCAGACAAAAAAGAATTCCTTTTTTACCATAAAAGAAGAATTTTCAACAAAACAGTTGAATTTTCGACCAAATAAGATGAATTTTCATCCTAAAAAGATTAATTTTTAACCCAGTGGTCAAATTTTCAATAAAGAAAAAGACGACTTTTCAACCAAGCAGAAATTTTTTAGAAACGGAATAAAACAATTTCAAATTAAAGTTAAATAATTCTTTATTTCAGCCAGAAAATATTACTTTTCTACCATAAAAAAAAATGAATTTTCAATCAAACGGTCAAATTTTCAATTAAAAAGGACAACTTTTCAACAAAGAAACAATTTTTTAGGAACGGAATAAAACAATTTCAAATTAAAGTTGAAAATGCCTTATTTCAGTTGAAAAAAAAAATCTTCTACCATCAACAATAAATTTTCAACCAAATGGTCGAATTTTCAATTCAAAAGACGACTTTTCAACAAAGCAGAACTTTTTAGAAACGGAATCAAACAATTTCAAATTAAAATTTAAAATATTTGTATTTCAATCAAAAATGACTTTTTTACAAAATAAATGAATTTGCAATTAAAAAAGACGGCTTTACAACAAAATAGAAAATTTTTAGAAACGGAATAAAACAATTTCAAATTAATAAAGATGAATTTTCAACAAATTAATTACATGTTAAACAAAATAGTTAAATTTTGAACCAAATTACTAAATTTTCAGTCTACAAAGATGGACTTTTCAAAGAAGAGAACGAATTTTCAACAAGATTAATATTTTACCGACAACATTTTCAACAAACTGGATTAATTTTTAACTAATTTGTTAAAATTTCAATCCACAACGATAAATTTAAAAACAAATGGTCAAATTTTTAATCCAAAAGATGAATTTTCAACAAAGCAGAATAAAACAATTTAAAATAAAAATATTATTAATAATAAAAGTATTCTTTCAATCTTCAACAATTAATTAATTCAATTTTCAACAAAATAATGAAATTTTTTAACAATTTTTTGACACTTAAACCTACAAGATAAATTTTTTATCCACAAAAAACGAATTTTCAACATAGAAGACATTTTTTATAAACGAAATAAAATAATTTCAAATAAAAATGTTAAAATTCTTTATTTCAATAAAAAAGATTACTTTTCTACCATTCAAGATGGATTTGAAACAAGACAATAAAATTTTTAACCTAAACATATGATTTTTTAACACGTAGTATTTCAATTTTCAACCAAATAATGGAATGTTTAGACAATTTGTTGAAGCTTCAACGGGCAATGATACATTTTTGATCCAAAAAGACGATTTTTCAACATGACAGAAATTTTTTATAAACGAAATAAAACAACTTCAAATAAAAATTTTAAAAATTCTTTATTTCAATAAAAGAGACTACTTTTTCTAACGTAACAGTTAAATTATGAACTAATTTTTTTTTAAATTTCCAACCTACAAAGATGAATTTTCAACCAAGAGGACAAAGTTTAAACAGCAAACAATTTTGAGACAAAATAGTTGAATTTAAAACCAATGTATTAAATTTTCACCCTACAAAGATGAATTTTCGACCAAGATGAAGAATTTTTCACAGAAAAAGTTAATTATCTACCAGAATAGTTGAATTTTCAACCCAAAAAGAGAAATTTTCAACATAACAGTTGAATTTTCAACCAAAAAGGATGTCTTTGTAAGCTTTTTAACCTAATTTTATCCGATTTCCCGTAATAAAGTTAATAAACGTTAACATAACAAGTTAAAAACGCTTTCATAACCTAAAATTGTTCCCAAGATATGATTTTTTTTCTAAAATGTAACTTTTTAATATAAAAAATAAAAATTTCCGACGAAAAAGACGAAGATATCTAACATTGCTGAAAGTTTTTAAATTTAATTCAAATTTTTTTTTAATACACTAATTTCGATGCAAAACAGCCACGTAACCTAAAATTGTAAAAAACGTGTAAATATTATTTGAAATCTATTCTTTTTTTAATGTAAATGTTAATTTCTAACAAAAGAACACCAACACAAATCGAAATCAATTAAAATTGTAGACTTTATTTTTTTATTCAAAAATCTGAAGATTTTTGTTAAAAAATATAAATTTCAGGTAAAATAGATCAACATAACCTACAGTTGTTAAAAAATTCTAAATATTCTTCTAAATCTAATAATTTTGTATTACAAAAAACAATAATTTCAGACGGAAAACACTAACAAAACATAACCGAAAATTGTTCAGAATTATAAATATTCATCGAAGCCTAATCACTTTTTTTAAATATCACTTCTGTTGAAAAACGCTAACGTAACCTAAAATTGTTGCAAATTTATGTAACTTTAAAATCTAATGAATTAAAAAAAATGTTAAGTTCCTGTAAAAAAACGGTAGCAAAACCGAAAATCGTAAATTGCTGAGAAATTTGTAATATTTGACACCTAATATTTTCTTATTAAAACTACTCATTTCCGGTGCAACACGCTAACATAACCTTAAATTAAGGAAAATTGGGAATCTTGTTTATGTTTTTGGATTAAAAAAGCCATTTTTCTGGGCATTTTGAGACAAGTATGTGGAAAAATGAGTAAATTGTGAAAAAGGGGAATAGGGGAAAATTGATTAAATTTAAATCGCACATTTTCCAGCCAGATTGAGACAAATTGAGTATTTTATGGGTATTTCTCAGAAATATTTGGACAATTTCCCTCGAAATAATTACTGATTTCAATTTTTATTTGTCAACAACTTTCTAAATAATTGGTTCCGATTTTTCTAAAAATTTTCTCATGAATCGCTATTAATTTTCCCAAGAAATTACTAAGATTCTTCATAGGACCTTCATTATTAAAAGTTTTATTTTCGTTCATTTTTCTGAAAAGTTCGGAAGATATTTCGGAACCATTATATTTTTATAAAAATTCCCAAGACGTTTTTCATTAGCTTTACAGCAATTTTCAACAAAAAAAAAAACTGCCTCAGGTATTCCAGAAAATTGTTCATGAATTTGTATTCTTAGGATATTTTTCAGCATTTTTTTCGGGAAATTTCTAAAGAAATGTATAGGGGTTTTCTGCAAATTTAAAATAATTTCCTGGAACTTGCTATTTCGTCAGGTTAAGCAAATATCTTTGATTAAGAATTTCCAAATCATTTCTAAACAAAATATATATATTTGAGCAGTTTTAAACTTAATTCCAAATCTCTAATTAAAGTTGTAACTTGACAGATAAATATATCAATTCTAAAGAATGAATGAATGAATTCTATAATTCCAAAATTTTTATGCTCTTATTCAGTGTATATATTCAATTTGGTTAATTAATTGATTAATAATAAAATTAATCATTAGTTTCTAAATTATTATATTAGATTCCTTTATTTTGGTAAAAAAATTTCTATTTCTTATAATCTCAAAAGTTGAGTCTTAAAACGCCGCGAGGTAGAAAAATCGTATTCCTACAAACCTCAATCTCCTTTTTTCGTAATCCTAAACACGACTGAAATATTAAGAAGGATTTAAACCCAATCTTGGAAATTTTTAGTCTCTTCACGATCTTTTTTATCCTTCACTCTCTCATATTACGTCACCGAGATGTCGATTAATTCAATAATTCCGACTGGATTCTCTCTCAATGAACACTCTAATAAAAAACGAGAGAAGAATCGAAAATAATATTTACAAAATATAATAATCTTAATCATGGGCGTCTACTCAAATTCTTGGGGAAAAAATCCCTGAAAATTCTAGGGGTTTGCCAGGTTATAATAATTTTTCATTATTATAAAGAATGTTTTGTTTTTCACTTTCTAGGGATTCAATTAATATATTTAATTATGAACGCTTTAACAAATTGCATTAAAGGATATTCTTAAATATATTACCAACATCTATTAATTAAACAATACTAGAAAAACATAATTAATCATTTTTTGAATTTGTCTCCATAGTCCATGAATTTGAATAACAATTAAAACAAGTTTTTATTTTATCTTCTTATTCTTAAAATTCAGTGCATATTTAAGTAAAATTAATCTGGGTACTATATTAAATTCCATCATAAACCGCTTCACATTCCTAACTCTTTAATTAGAAATATTAAATTTTCAACAAGATGGGTGAATTTGTTAACCAGATGGTTCGATTTTCAAACAAACAAAATTAATTTTCACAACAAAAAAAAGAAGATTTTGCAAGAAAATACATGAATATTTCGACTTTCAGTTAGACAAAATTAATTTTCCACCAAAGAAAAAGATTGTTTTTCTACCAGCAAAATACAATTTTTCAACAAAAGACATAAATTTTTAACGAAATAGTCCGATTTTTAAATAAAACAGGCAAATATTAAACCAAAAATGGAAAAATTAAATTTTTCGTGAAAAAATTAATTTTTATCTGGAATAGTGGTTTCTAAGTAATGAAGATGAATTTTCAACTAAAATGATAAGTATTTTACTGGAATAATTGAATTTTTCACCAAAAATATGAATTTTCAAATAAGAAGATTAATTTTTCAACAAGAATATTAAATTTCTACCAAAAAGACGATTTTTCAACAAAAGACATGATTTTTCAACCAAAAAGACAAATTTTCCACCCAATAATAGAATAGCTTTTAAATGATCTGTTTTTTCAACAAATAACGTAGTAGTTAAATTTTTCGTTAACAAAATTAATTT
>NC_046657.1:20653138-20663211 GCF_010883055.1 Belonocnema kinseyi | reverse complement strand
ATTCGACCGTTTGATTGAAAATTCATTTTTTTTGTGGTAGAAAAGTAATATTTTTTGGCTGAAATAAAGAATTATTTAACTTTAATTTGAAATTGTTTTATTTCGTTTCTAAAATATGCCTTCTCGGTTGAAAAGTCGTCTTTTGAATTGAAAATTCGATACTATTTGGTTTCAAAATCATCTTTGTGGGTTGAAAATTCATTTTTTAGGGTAGAAAAATAATTTTTTCGACTGAAATAAAGAATTTTTTAAATTTAAATTGAAATTTTTTTATTCCGTTTCTAAAAAATTTCCGCTTTCTTCAAAAGTCGTTTTTTTTTATTGAAAATTCATCTTTTATGGTGAAAAAGTAATCATTTTTGGCTGAAATAAAGATTTAAAAAAATTTTAATTTGAAATTGTTTTAGTACTTTTCGAGGTAGGTTGAAAATTCAACGGTTTCCTTAAAAAGTGAACTATTTCGTTGTAAACTGAATTACTTTGTTAAGGATTAAAATACTGTGTAGATAAGTAATTTTGTTGTTAGAAAATACAACTGTTTTATTGAAAATTCATCTTTTATGGTGGAAACCCAATATTTTTTGGTTTAGAGAAAGAATATTTAAATATTTAATTTGAAATGATTTTATTCCTATTATAAAAAAAAATCCTTTGACAAAATTTTTATTTTCTTTGTTCAAAGTTTACCCTATTGGTTGAAAATTCATCTTTTTAGGTTGAAAATTTTTGATCGAAATTTAACCTGTTCAACATTTACTTTTTATAGTAGAAAAGTGATATTTTTTAATAAATAAAAAATAAAATTCTGTTCGACTTTTCTATTAATTATCAGTGAAGAATGCCTGCTTCTGTTTAAAAATAAAAATGAAATAAATGAAATCGATGGTATTAATGTGTTTTGTTAAGAGTTGTTTTAATTAGGATGGGTTATTGTAGAAGAGTTGCATACTTGACACAAGACCAACATAACAAAAGGCACTCACGTCACACAGTATCCTCTCTTGTTTGCATTTGGGACTGCATGCCTGACTGGAAACCAGACAATGCTTTTCGATTATCGACTATTGTCATGTGAATCTAACACCCACAGAGAAAAAAATACCTGTCTCTCTCTCAAAAAGAAAAAAAAATGTATATATATATATTTGCTCTTTTGATAAGCGCCTCTCTCTCTCTCTCTCTCGAAGTTTAATTTGAATGACAAAGGAGAGATAAAAAGAGAGAAAGAGAGTCTCTTTATCGAAAGGCCTTCGTTCCTAAGGCCGAGTGCTCTATTTGTTCTCTTCTTTATTATTTTTCAAATGGCACTTTTTTTGCCCCTATTTTTCATCATTTTTTGTCTCTCTTTTTCAGATGGTCCATCCAAAAAGCGACACACAACGGCATCGACTTAGTGAAAGCGTTAAAACTATTCTCCTATTCAGAGCGTTAGACAAGGTATTCTAATATAATATTTATTTTAATTTGTTAACATTTATGATAAATCGAAATTTTTCCCCGTAAGAACACGAAAGATAATTTTCTAAAAAGACTTTTAAAATTATCACATTTCGATGTTTTTGAAAAAAATTTATAACTGGGGAAATAATTTGAAAAATATTTTCAAGTTCTTGGTCTCATTTTAAACGTAAGTCTCCATATTGTTTTCCTAACTTATAAGAATATTTTTATCTATCGTTTTTTTGGTTAAAAATTAAATTTTTATTCTTTTTTTTTTTTTTGTTGGAATATCCACTATTATATTTTTCGTTGAAAATTGATCTTTTTTGTTTGAAAATCCAACTATTCACTAAAAACTTTTGTACTTTTTTCAAAATTTGTCCTGTGGTAGAATAATAATCTTATTGGTGACTTATTCATATTTTTAGTTAAAAATTCATTTCTTTGGTACAAAATTTAACCATTATTTTAAAAACTGAAATATTTGGTTGAAAGTTAATGTATTTTGTTAGAAATTAATCTTCTTTGTTGAAAATTAATTTCTTCAGTTGAAGATTAGTTGTTTTTTTACTAAAAATAATAATTTTTTCTACTTTAACTATTGAATTTTTTGTTGGAAATTTTATCTTTTTTAATAGAAATTTAATTTTCTTGTTTGAAAATCCATCTGTTTCGTTGAAAACTGAACTATTTTTTCGAAAATTTATTTTATTCGTTTAAAAATTAATTTTTTACTGAAAATTTAACTATTTTGTTGAAAATTCGTTTTTTGTTTAAAACGTATTTTTCTCAAATTAAAACGTTCTACTTTTGGTTGAATTTTTTAAAAACATTTGATTATTTTATTTTTTGTTTAAAATGGGCGCATTTTCATAAAAATTCATGTATTTTTTTGGAAATTTGACTTTTTTGGTAGAAAATTAATCTTTTGGGATGAAAATTGCAATATTCGGTTATAAATAAAATTTTTTTCACTACAAATGTAAATATATTAATTTTTTTATTGAAAATTTATGATTTTTGATAGAAGTTTAATCTTCTGGGCTTGAAATTGATTAAAAAGTTAACTATTTTTTATAAATTTATGTTATTTGATTAAAAATTTATTTTTGTGCTTAACATCGAACTATTCTTTTTTTTTCTCAAAAATTTAAATATTTGATTAATGATTGAAATATTTTATTGGAAATTCCGTTTTTTGTAGATGTATTTTTCTAAAATTTAATTATTCTATTTTTAATTGAAAATTTATCTTTTTGGGTTTGTAATTTATATATTTTGGTGAAAATTTGTTTTTTTTTTATATAGAAAATCAATCTATTGGGTTGAAAAATGCAGTGTTTGGTCGAAATTTTAACTATTTAGTTTAAAACTCATTTTATTTGTCAAAAAATGATTTTTTTTACTAAAAAGTTAACTAATCTGTTTTTGGCTAAAAGTTTATTTCTTTGGTAGAAATTTTTTTTTTTAGTTAAAAATTCATTTTCTAACCTTTTAGCTGTAACTTATATTTTTAATTGAAAGTTTATCTTTTAGTTAAAAATTCATGTATTTTTGGTTTGAAAATTTTATCTTTAGTGGAAAATTAATTCTTTTGTTTCAAAATCTAACGATTTGATTAAAACTTCTTTTTTTTGTAAATTCATAATTTTAGTTAAACATTTATTTCTTCAACTCCTTATTTAGCTATTCCCTGACTTGTAGAAAATACATATTTTTTGATAGAAATTTCATCTTCTTGGTTAAATATTCATTTTTTTATTATTAAAAATTTAACTATTTTGTTGAAAATTAGTTTTTTTGTTGTTGAAAATTTATTTGTCTAACTGAAAATTTAACTATTCTTTTTTTCTGAAAATTTATATTTTTTAGTTTAATATTCGTGTATTTTATTTAAACTTGGACAGGTTTGGTAGAAAATTAATTTTTTGTTGAAAATTTAACTATTTGGCTAAAAATTGCACTATTTCGTTAAAAATTCATTTTATTTCCTTAAAAATTCAATTTATTTCGTTGAAAATTAATTTTTACTGGAAACTTAATTCTATTTTTTGGGAATCATTTATTTCTTTGGATTGAAATTTACATATTTTGTTGAATATTATTTATATTTTCTATAATGTTTTTTTATAACTGAAAATTGGACTATTCTATTTTTGATTGAATTTTTTTTTTGTGCTAGAAAATTAATCTTTTGGATTGACAATTCAAATGATTGGTTAAAAATTAATTTTTTGGTTTGTTGAAGAGTCATTTTAGTTAAATCATTTCTTTGCTTGAAAATGTAACTTTTTTGTTGAAAACGCGTCTTTTTTCTAGGTGGAAGTGAATTTATTTTACTGAAATTTCAATTTCTCCATTTTTGTTTAAAAACGCATCTTTTTTAGTTGAAAAATTATTTAGGATGAAAATTCAAATTTTTGTTTGTTAAGAATTTATATTTTTCAGTTAAAAACTCAACTATTATGCTGAAATTTCGACGTTTTGGCATAAAAATTCAATATTTTGTGTGGGATTTTTTGTTGAGGATTCAACTAATTTGATGGAATCTTGCATTTTTTTATTTAATCCAACTGATTTTCGTTAAAAATGAAAATATTTTTTTGGTGATCATATCAACTATTGCAACTTTTTTGTGCCAAACTTTACTTTAGAATAGAATTTAAGATAAAAATTCTAAAAATTTCTCAATAAATAGGAAAAATATAGTATGGAGTCTCGCTTGTTGATTGAGATAAAGAATTTGAAAAAAATGTTAATTATTTCTAAAGTTATTGAAATTTTCTCATTGTTTTTAGTGTTTTTAATGAAACAAAAAGAACTGAAAATGCACAAAACTAGTTCTTCGAGCTTGATTAAATTTAATTAAATTTGGTATTTTTTTTTCATCTCAGGAGCAAATGTGTGATGTGCTCGATGCGATGTTTGAAAAGACCGTCAATCCTGGTGATTATATCATTCGACAAGGAGACGACGGAGACAATTTTTACGTAATCGAAAGGTAAATTTGACTTCTGGATTTTCTATTAAGTAAATTTGTAATTCTTATAAAATTTAGGGTGGCCGAAAGTCAGGAAAATCAGGGGAAAGTCAGAGAATTTTTTTTCAAGATAATCACTGATTGTCACTTTTTAAAATGAAAAGATCCCTTTAATCACTTTTCTTAAAATAAATTCACCGATGGGTGAATCACCTTTGACTTCAGGTCTATAAATATTTCTGAATTGACAAACTTTTAAAAAATGATTAAAAAATTACATTTGAAAAATATTTAAGGATATTTTTTAGGGTGTTTTTAAGTCTTCAAGGATTTTTCAAGAGCTTTACCAAATTTCCAGGGATTTCAATTAAAAAGAAATGATTTTTGGGTATTTTTTTAAATTCTAAGAAATTCCAAGAGTTTCTCTAAGCTTTTAAACGATTTGAAAGGATTTAAAATATTTCAGACTATTTTAAAAGATTCCAAAAAAAAAAAATTTGAACAGATTTCAGTCTTTTAAAGCGATTTCAATATTTTTCAAAAATAGATTTTAGAGTATTTTTTAAATTCTAAAGAATTTTCGAGAGCTTTTAAAAGTTTTCAAACGATTTCAAAGGGTTTGAAACATTTCAGAGAATTTTATAAGATTCCAAGGAATTTTATAAAAGATTTTAATCATTTCAGGGATTTAAGAGGATTTAAAAAATTTGAGGGTATTTAAAAAAAATTCCAAAGAATATTGAAGGGCTTTAAAAAATTTCAAGGAATTTGAAAGGACTTTAAATATTTGAGAGTATTTTTTTAAAAACGTCAAGGAATTTTCAAGAGCTTTAATAGATTTTAAGATATTTCAATTTTTTAAAAAAGATTTTATGGTATTTTTTAAAATTCCAAGAGATTTTCAAGAGTTTTTACAGCTTTAATAAAGTGATTGGAATTTCAATGTTTAAAAAAAAAGATTTTAGGGTATTGTTAAAATTCTAAGGAATTTTCGAGAGCTTTTAAAAGTTTTCAAAGTATTTTAAAGGATTCGAAATATTTTTGGGTATTTTAAAAGTTTCCTAGAAATTTTGAATTGATTTCATTAATTTAATGATATTTCAAAGAATTTGAAATATTTTAGGGTATTTTTTTGTAATTCCAAGGAATTTTCAAAAGACCTTCAAAAAATTTCAAGGGATTCAGTCGATTTAAAAGGATTTAAATGATTTTAGGGTATTTTAAAAGATCCCAAAGAAGTGTGAACAAATTTCAGTCATTTAAAGGAAATTCAAATATTTTTCAACAACAGATTTTAGAGTATTTTTTAAATTCTAAAGAATTTTCGAGAGTTTTTAAAAGTTTTCAAACAATTTCAAAGGGTTTAAAATATTTCAGAGTAATTTAAAAGATTCCAAGGAATTTTTGAACATATTTGAATCATTTAAGGGGTTTAAGAGGATTTTAAAAATTTGAGGGTATTTTTAAAAATTCCAAACAATTTTCAAGGGCTTTAAAAAGACCTTAAATATTGGAGAGTATTTTTAAAAAATGTCAAGGAGTTTTCAAGAGCTTCAATAGATTTTAAGATATTTCAATTTTTTTGAAAAGATTTTAGGGTATTTTAAAAAATTCCAAGATATTTTCAAAAGTTTTTACAGCTTTAAGAAAATGATTGGAATTCTAATGTGAAAAAAAGATTTTAGGCTATTCTTAAAATTCTAAGGAATTTTCGAGAGCTTTTAAAAGTTTTCAAAATATTTTAAAGGATTGGAAATATTTTAGGGTATTTTAAAAGTTTCCAATGTATTTTTCAAAAAAGCTTTAAGAAATTGCAAGGGATTTTAAAACATTTTAAAAGATTTGAAGTATTTTTGAATATTTAAGAAGATTCGAAGACATTGTTTAATAAATTTCAAGGGTTTAAAATATAGAAAAAGATTTTCGGGTATTTTTCAAAATCCCAATGAACTTTTAAAAAAGGTTTTAAAAAATTTCAAACTATTTTAAAAGAGTTTATGCTATTTTTAAAAGTTCCAAGGAATTTTGAATTGATTTTAAAAATGTAATGAGATTTCAAATGATTTGAGGTATTTTACATTATTTTAAACGATTTTAAAATATTTTAGGTTATTTTCAAAAATTCAGAAAAAAAGAAATTTCAAGGAATAAAAAAAAATTGAAGGATTTAAAATATTTTAGGATATTTTGAAAGATTTCAAAGAATTTTTACTTTATTTCAATAATTGAAAGGGATTTCAATTTCTTGAAAATATTTCAGGATATTTTAAAAAATGCCAAGGACTTTTCCAAATAGTTAAAAAATACTTCAAGAGATTTCAAATATTTAAAACGATTTAAAAGTGATTTCAACTGATTCAAAAAATGTAGGAGATTCCAACGGATTAAAAATATTTTTGGGAATTTTTAGAAATTTCAAGAAGTTTTCAAATAATTAAAAAAAATGCTAAGGGATTTTAAAATATTTTAAAGGATTAAAATTTTTAAAAAATCTTCAAAATGTTTCAAAGGATTTCAAATATTTTAGGCAGTATATAAATATTTTACAAATTTTTTTTAATCATTTGAAGGAATGTTAGATTTTTAAAGATTTCAGGATATTTTAAAATATTCCAACGAATATTCATTTAATTTCAAGAATTTGAGGCTATTTTTTAAAAATGGCAAGGAATTTTCGAGATAAATTAGGTTTAGAAAAGAAAGTGTGTTAATAAAGTATTATTTTATAATTATTTTTGGTTTGACAATTTATTTTGAATTTAAAATGTTTATTATTTTGTTAAAAATTCAAGAATTTTCTTTCTGGTCATTGTTTTTGGTTGAAAATTCTTATTTTTATATTTGAAAGTACACTATTTTAGGGATGGCTCCCGGATCGGGAAACCGGCGATTTTTTGAGATTGGACAATACCGGGAAATGAGAGTGAATTTATTTTTTGACCGGAAATTGGACAAATTTGAGAAGAAAAATCTGTCCAAGTTCGATTTTAACAATTTTTTAAAACAATTAGTTTAATTAGCTTAACCAAATGTTCCATTTGAGATTTTTATTTTTAAGCGTACATTTTTAATTTAAAAGCGTTTGAAATTGAAAACATTTGATAAAAAACATTTTTATTTGATAATAAAAAAAATATAAAGTATAAAAATATAAGTATACAAAATGTAAATAATTTGAAACTTAATTGTTTTAAATAGAAAGCCTTGAATCGTTAAAATTTCGAGGAGCTTTTAAACATTGAACGTCACGATTTTAATTTTTCGATTTAAAAAATTATTAATTTGTAAGTTAAATTGTTGGCTAGGAAAATTGAGAATGATTTTTTATTTTGAAAAATTATTTTAAATTCGCATAATTTTAAAAGATATTTAGAAATTATGAAAAACTTGTAATAATAATTTTAAATTTGAAAAAATTCGAAACAACATGTAGATTTTTCAAGACTTTGAAATAAAATGTTGAAGCTTTTTAACGCTATCAAATTATTTAAAATTAAAATAATTCAATTTTTAATGTTGAAAATGTTTCAGTTAAAAAATTTTAATCGTACACGATTTATGGTTAATTGGTTGAAATAATATAATTCAAGTTCTTTAAAATTAATTGATTGATTCTTCAATTTAGAGCACTGAAAATGATAACATGAATTTATATTTTTGAAACTGAATCTGAATCATTGAAGTCTACAATTTATAAAATTTTTAATTTTTTAGTTTGAATGCATTTAATGTAAAATTGTTCAATTGAAAAGTGTTACTACTTTACATTTTATAATTGTAATTTATTGAGCATTTGAATATAAAATTTTGGAATTAAAAAACTTTTAAACTTCAATTTTAAAAGTTTAAATTTTTATAAATAAGTTAGAAATATTTTTATAAATAATTTGAAAAGGTTGCGAACCGGGTAAAAACCGAGAAGTTGATGAAGGAATTTTATATTTATTTAATTAATTCGAAGGAATTTTAAGGAATTTAAAATACTTTTTCAAATGATTTCCAAAGATTGCAGAGGATTTGAAATATCTTAGGTTATTTAAAAAAGATTTAAATCATTTACAGTGTTACCAAAAGAGTTTAAATATTGTAGGGTATTTTAAAAAATTTTCAAGCAAATGTGAAATTCTTTTACAAGTTTCAATGGATTTCAAAAGATTTCCAAGGTTTTTAAATATTTTAGGGTATTTTATAAATTTCAAGGAATTTTCAAGAGCTTTACAAAATTTCCAAAGATTTCAAAAGATTTTAAAGGATTTTCAATATTTTAGGGAATTTTAAAAGATTCTAAGGATTTTAAATTAAATTTTTATAATTTGAAGGGATTTAAAAGAATTTGACAATATTTAGGATATTTAAAAAGTTTCCAATTTTTAAAGAATATTTCATTAATTTAATTTATTGGGATTTCAAAGAATTTAAAATATTTTACGGTTCTTTTAAAAATTCCAAGAAAATTTCAAAAGAGATTTAAAAAAATGTAAGGGATTTTAAAAGCTTGAAAAGGTTTTGGATTATTTTAGGGCATTTAAAAAGTAATTTAATGATATTTAAAAGGATTTCAAATAGTTTAGTTACAAGATATTTCAAAAGATTTGAAATATTTTAGGAAATTTCAAAATTTTACAAGAATTTAAAAATGGATTTTAATAATTCGAATGGATTTAAAAGAATTTGACTATGTTTAGGGTATTTTAAAAGATTTTAAGGCATTTCCAAGCGATTTAAACGATTTCAAGAGATTTAAACGAGTTAAAAGGATTTTAATTAATTTAGGGCATTTGAAAATTTTCCGAGGCGTTTTGAATTTATTTAATTAATTTAATAGGATTTCAAAGGACTTGAAATATTTCAGGGTATTTTCAACATTCCAAGGAAGATTCAAAAGAGCTTTAAAAATATAAGGGAATTCAAAATATTTTTCAGGTTTTGAATTGTTTAAGGGTATTTAAAAAGTTGCCTAGGAATTTGGAATTAATTTCAGTAATTTAGTGAGATTTAAAAGGATTTTAAATACTTTCGTTACAAAATATTACAAAAGATTTTAAAACATTTGAAAAATTTCAGGGAATTTCAAAATATTCCAAGAATTTTTTTATTGAGTTCAATAATTTTAAGGGATTTAAGAGAATTTGAAATGTTTTAGGGTATCTGAAAAGATTCCACGGCAAGTTCAAGAGATTCAAAATATTTAAAAGGAAAGTTTCGAAAGAGCCTTAAAAAATGTAAGGAAATTCAAAAGCTTGAAAAGTTGTTGGATTATTTTAGGGCATTTAAAATCATTCCAAGGAGTTTTGAATTAATTTCAGTAATTTAATGAGATTTCAAAATATTGTAAATATTTCAGGGAATTTTAAAAGATTCCAATGATTTTTAAATTGATTTTAATAATTTGAAGGGATTTAAAAGAATTTGACAATATTTAGGGTATTTAAAAAGTTTCCAAGGCATTTTGAATTGATTTCATTAATTTAATGGGACTTCAAAGAATTAAAAATATTTTTTTAGGACCTTTTTAAAAATTCCAAGAAAGTTTCAAAAGCGCTTAAAAAAATTTTTAAAGATTGGAAAGAATTTTGATTATTTTGGCGTATTTGAAAAGTTTTCAAGAAATTTTAAAATGATTTTCAGTAATTTAATGAGATTTCAAAGGTTT
>NC_046657.1:20631554-20653038 GCF_010883055.1 Belonocnema kinseyi | reverse complement strand
AGGAGTTTGATTATTTTGGCGTATTTTAAAAGTTTCCAAGGAATTTTAAAATTATTTTCAGTAATTTATTGAGATTTCAAAGGATTTCAAATAGTTTAGTTAAAAAATATTTCAAAAGATTTCAAAGAATTAAAAATATTTTGGGGCATTTAAAAAAAAAAAATTCCAAGAAAGTTTCAAAAGCGCTTTAAAATTTTTTTAAAGATTGGAAAGAATTTTGATTATTTTGGCGTATTTGAAAAGTTTTCAAGAAATTTTAAAATGATTTTCAGTAATTTAATGAGATTTCAAAGGTTTTAAAATAGTTTAGTTACAAGATATTTCAAACGATTTAAAAGGGTTTGAAATATTTTAGAGAATTTAAAAGGATTCCAAGTAATTTATTTTTTTAATTTGAAGGGAATTTAGAGAATTTGAAATGTTTTAGGGTATTTCAAAGATTATGAGGCATTTTCAAACGATTTAAACAATTTAAAGAGATTCAAAAGATTTAAAAGAATTTGAATTAATTTAGGGTATTCGAAAAGTTTCCGGGGCATTTTTAATTTATTTCAATTATTTAATGGGATTTCAAAGAATATGAAATATTTTAGGGTATTTTCAAAATTCCAAGGAAGATTCAAAAGAGCTTTAAAAATGTAAGGGAATTCAAAATATTTTTCAGGTTTTGGATTATTTAAGGGTATTTAAAATTTTGCCTAGGAATTTTGAATTAATTTCAAATACCCTTAGTTTTAAGATATTTCAAAGATTTGAAATATTTGATGGGATTTCGAAAGATTCCAAGGAATTTTTAATTAGTTTCAATCATTTGAAGAGCTTTTATAGAATTTGAAATATTTTAGTACATTTCAAACGATTTCAAGGTATTTTCAAAAGATAAAAAAATTGCTTGACTAAAATGAATTTTTGTAGACGAAAGTAAGTGAAAAATCGTGATATGGCTTTGTTTCTCAGATAAAAAAATCCTTGCTTTAATTATTATTAGCAATTGGGGAAGTGTGCGATTTGGACAATCTATCAAGAAAAAATATAATGTGCCGTGATTGACGTTAGGTTGGATTGTTGGGATAGTTGGCGGTCAAAATTTTTGAATTTTGGTACTTCGTTAAAATGTGTTTTTCAAAGATGCCAAGAGATTATTCTTGTACTTTGAGAAAACAAAAATTATCAAAGACTGTGGTCCTTCTTAGAAATCCTATAAGACTTCTTGAAAATCCTTAAACTTCTCCGACTTTTTTTTAAATCCCTTCAAATTCTTGACAATCCTTAAAATCTTTGAATTTTTGCAAATAACCTTTGAATTAATTGCTCAACATTCTTTAAAGTCACTAAAACTTATGGAAATATTTTTAAATCCTTTAAAACTAAACTTTAAAATCCCGTCAAGTCTGTAGTGATTCCTTAAAATCACTTGAACTCCGATTTTAAAAAAAAATCTTTTCTTTAATTTCTTTAAATCTCTTAAAATTCCTTAAAATCTTTGAACTTTTTCAAATTCATTAAAATCTTTTTTAATCACTTCAAAAACTCCCTTGAAATTCTTTAATACCTCTAAAACTCTCTTAAAATCATAAAAAAATAACTTGTAAATC
Source organism: Belonocnema kinseyi (assembly GCF_010883055.1). Classification (NCBI taxonomy): domain Eukaryota; kingdom Metazoa; phylum Arthropoda; class Insecta; order Hymenoptera; family Cynipidae; genus Belonocnema; species Belonocnema kinseyi. The sequence goes on along the minus strand of NC_046657.1, from coordinate 20,651,443 downwards.
CTTCAACCTTTTTGAATTAGTTTTAAATCCTTTAAAAAGAAACTTGAAGATTCCGCCAAGTCCCTAATAATTCCTTGAAATCACATGTATTCTTAGAAATCTTGTAAGATTTCTTGAAAATCCTTAAAGTCCTCCGAATTTTTTTTAACTCCCTATAACTTCTTTGAAATAATTGAAAATATAGTAAACTTAAGTAAAAATAATTCAAATCTTTTAAATCCATAATACTTTAAATTTTCTTAGACTCTTTAAAATCTCTTGAAAATCCTTAAATCAACCAGTTTCTTTAAAAACGTTAAAATCTCCTGAAATTCATTACATCTGTTTTAATAACTTTTCAATCTCTTGTAAATCATTAAATGTTTTAAAACTATTTTTCGATTATTTTTAAATTCTTTGAAAAGAAGCTTTGAGATTCCGCCAAGTCCCTAGTAATTCCTGAAAATCACTTGATTTCTTAGAAATCCTTAAAGTCCTCCGAATTTTTTGGAATTCCCTTCAACTTTTTTGAAATCATTTAAAAAATTTCAAAATTCACTGAAACTAATTAAAATCTCTTAAAATCCTTAAATTTTTTTAGACTCCTTAAAATCTCTGAAAATATATTAAAATATTTTTAAATGGCTTTAATATTAATCCTTTAAAAGAAACTCTTAAAATCCCGTCAAGTACCTATAGTAATTCCTTAAAATCACTAGAATTTCAGAATTTTTTAAAGTTTTTGTTTGAAAATCCGTTAGATCCTCCGATTTTTTTTTAAATTCCTTCGACTTCTTTAAAATAACTGAAAATTTTCGAAATTGAGCATAGTTAATTAAAATCCATTAAATTTTCTTAAATTCCTTTAAATATTAAAAAAATTACATCAATTGAAATCTCTTCAAATTCATTAAAATCTTTTTAAATAACTTTTCAGTAATTCGCTTGACATTCTTTGAAATCACTTAAAGTGCCTTAAAATTTGATCAAATCTCTTACAAATCCTTAAACTTTTTTGGATTCTTTAAAAAATCTTTAAAATTCTTTGAAAATCGTTCAATTTTTCTGCATTCTTTTGAAATCCTTTCAAAATTTTTCAAATCGTTAAAAATCTCTTGAGAAATCCTAAGATCACTTAAAGTCTTTTAAAATATTTTAAATTCTCTTTGATATAACTTTATTTGATATGAACCTACTTAAAATGACTTATTATCGAAAAGTATTATGACTTAAGTCGCCGGAAATTGAGTTAATAACCTTAATTAATGCAAATGATTATTTTTCATGGTGGTTTGTCTAGTCGCACATTTTCCAAATTGCCAACAATAATGAAATAAATGGCTTTTCTTTCTTAAAAGCAAAGCTATATCACGATTTTTTACTTAATTTCGAGCGTGACGTAATATTAGAATACTCACTCAATTTTCCAGGCTTTCAGGAAATATCAAATTTCGTGTATGTTTCCTGGATTTTATAATATTTGAATGGATTTCAATTAATTCACAAGAAGTTAAGGATTTCGTAGAGTTTAAAAAATTTGAGGAGATTTTAAAATATTTTTTTCGATCCATATTAATTTATCCTAAATTCCTTTAAATAGGTAACTTTTTCACCCTGAGAATAATAAATTAAAAAAAAAAAAAGAGAAGCTTATCTTGAAAAGCGATTTTAGTTCAGAAGTATATTGATGAAACAAATTAAATTAAAAATTGTTTGAATGAAAGTACAAAAATTTACATTTGCGCCTTAATTGGTTACATTAATGCGCAAATGTACATTTTTGTGCACACATTTTCAAGCACACAATTCTCTTGGAAAAACAAAGTTAGTTTTGACCAAAATCCTATATAGGGGCTTTTTCGGGGGTGCTATTTCAGAATCTGCAACTTATTTTGTAAACAAATTCAATAACTTTATTATTTTTGAGTTTTAAAAAAGTCAAAACTATTATATAATTTTTTTCTTTTAATCAATTTTGTTATTCTTTATGCATTTGGACAATCCTAGTTAATTCTTAGTTTCAAAAAATTTTATTGTACAAAAATTCCTTAGAATTGCTCAGAGATTACGTATGAATGTTTTCAGAAGGTTTTGGACCAATTTCGAATTTTTGTCAAGTTCATTCTTTTTTTTAAAAAAAAAGTGAAAGTACGTATCATGTGAAAAATTAAAAATTGGCCCGAAAACTTCTGAAAAAATTCATACGTATTCTTTGAGCAATTTTATGCAATTTTTTTACCATGACATTTTTTCGTTAAGTTGATATTTTTCGAGAAAAAAAAAATTCATGAAGTTTAACATCACGCCGTTTCACAAAAACCGCCATTTCGGAAAAACTAAGAGGGGAAAAAAATGTTCAAAACTTAGGTTTTGAAAACGTCAAACATTCGGACAGCGATTTCTGACGGTAATATGATTATCCAAATGCAGGAAGAATAACAAAAATTGGTTTAAAAAAAAAAAAAATTTGCAAAAATTTATACTTTTTTTTTTAACACAAAAATAATAAACTTTTTTTTTTTTTACAAAATAAGTTGCAGATTCTGAAAGAGCACCTTCGAAAACTCTATATATGGGATTTTGGTAAAAAGTAACTTTGTTTTTCAAAGAGAATGGTGTACTTGAAAATGTGTGCGCAAAAATGTGCATTTGCGCATTAATGGGTTAATCTTTTGATATAAATTGGACATGTTTTCCCGCTCTAGGGGGAAATTTGAGGTTTACGTGAAGGATGCGACAGGAAAAGATATGCACATTCACACCTACGACAACAGCGGCGCTTTCGGCGAGTTGGCTCTACTTTACAATATGCCTCGAGCTGCAAGCGTTAAAGCGATTACTCCCGGCACTCTCTGGGCCATGGACAGACAAACTTTCCGACGTATACTCCTCAAATCCGCTTACAAAAAGCGCAAGATGTACGAAAATCTCATCAACAAAGTACCGATGCTCAAATCCCTCGAGGTATTATTATTATTATTATCGTTGTTAATCTCATTTTGTTTATAATATTACCTTCATATTTTCCTTTGTCCTTCATTCTTATTTAACTTCTCTTATTTTTATTTTACCTCCTTTTTTCATTCTTCTCAAAGTCTCTCCTCCTCTAAAATTGTCTTCAAAAGTCTCGTGTTATCCTCCTTCTTCTTTCACATATTTTTCACATATTTCACTCCTTTCACATACTCTGCATTTTTTCTTCTCTACTTTCTCCTAATAAATTTTTTTACTTTATTGCCCAATCTCCCTTTAGCTATTTATGACCGGGACATGACTGGGAATTTAATTTCAGTCATTACAGAGTGTCACCTATTCACCTTTTGTCACCTATTTTCAATGTTGTCACCTTTTGTCACCTATTTTAAATGTTGTCACCTTTTGTCACCTATTTTCAATGTTGTCGAATTTTGTCACCTATTTTCAATGTTGTCACCTTTTGTCACCTATTTTAAATGTTGTCACCTTTTGTCACCTACTTTCAACGTTTTCACCTTTTATCACCTATTTTCAATGTTTTCACCTTTTGTCACCTATTTTAAATATTGTCACCTTTTGTCACCTATTTTCAAAGTTGTCACCTTTTGTCACCTATTTTCAATGTTTTCACCTTTTGTCACCTATTTTCAATGTTTTCACCTTTTGTCACCTATTTTCAATGTTGTCACCTTTTGTCACCTATTTTCAATGTTGTCACCTTTTGTCACCTATTTTCAATGTTGTCACCTATTTTCAATGTTTTCACCTTTTGTCACCTATTTTCAATGTTGTCACCTTTTGTCACCTATTTTCAATGTTGTCGAATTTTGTCACCTATTTTCAATGTTGTCACCTTTTGTCACCTATTTTCAATGTTGTCACCTTTTGTCACCTATTTTAAATGTTGTCACCTTTTGTCACCTATTTTAGGAATTTGTCATCTTTTCTCCTATTTTGGGGGTTCTCATCTTTTGTGACCTTTTTTCAGTTAAAAAAGTACAATTTTATTCAAAATTTAAATTTGCACGCCAAATACAGTTGTTATGACAGTTTCCTAATCGACGAATCTTGAACCAAATGATCGAATTTTCAAACGGAGGAGATTAAACTTCAACCAGGAAGAGTTGCATTTTCAAACATAATCTTAAATTTTTAATTTGAAAATATGAATATTTTACAAAGCCAATTTAATTTTGAAGCAAGGAAGACGAATTTTCAACTGAAAAATATGACTTTTCTAACAAATGAGGATTTTTACACCAAAAGGATTGATTTTCTATCAAAAAATGCAAGTGTTTAATAAATCAGTTGAAATTTTGATAAAAAAAAGATTAATTTTTAAGAAAATAGTTGAATTTAGATTAATTATTAAATAAAAATATTTTTTTTCAAATCAAAATAATTAGCTTTCAATAAAAAAAGATCGATACTTAACCAAAGAAGATGATTTTTAAACAAAACAGTTTAATTGTCAACCAAATAGTAGAATTTTTAACCATGAGATGAATTTTTACATACAAGGTGTTTTTTTTTAGCAAATAGTTCAATTTTCCACCCAAAAAGACGATTTTTAAAGTAAAAGAGAATTTTCAATCCGAAAAGTATCAATATTCGACAAAAAAGGTGACTTTTTAACAAAATAGTTGAATTCAGATTAATTCTGAAAAATAAATATAATACTTTTGTTTTGTTTTTGATAAAAAGAATTAACCATCAATCGAAATAGATTTTTGGAACCAAGATGTTAATTTTAAACAGAAAAGGTGACTTTTTAAGAACCTAGTTCAATTTTTAATAAAATAAATAAACTTTCAAACAATTTGTAGAATTTAGAACTAAACACCAAAAATATAATAGTAGACTTTTCAATAGAAATGATTAACTTTCAAATATAAAAGGTGAATTTTCAACTAAAAAAAAAAAATATATTTTTCTACAAAAAGATCAATTTTCAACAAAAAATGTGATTTTCTACAAAAGTATAAATTTTCAACCAAAAACGATGTCTTTTTAAAAAAAATCGTTGAATTTTCACAAAATGTATGTTTTTTGAAGTAAAAGAGATCATTTATTAAATTAAAATACAATAATAGATTTTTCAACTCTAAAGAATTAATTTTCAATAAAAAAAGATGAATGTTCAATTTAAAAAAAATGAATTTTCAATTTTAAAAAAATGAAGTTTCTGCCAAACAATATAATTTTTTGTCCAAAAATGATTACTTTTTAACAAAAGACTTTAATTTTCAATAAAATAGTTAAATCTTTAACTAAATAGTAGAATTTGCAACCAAAGAGTAGAATTTTGAACCAAAAAAATTCATAATTTTAGTTGTAAGTTCGTTTTTTGGTTAAAAAATAAAATTATCAATTCTTTTCGTTTTAAAAAAGTTTTTTTTAACTGTAAATTCAAATATTTTGTTAAAAAAGTCAACTGATTAATTGTATAATTGAAAGTTCAACAAACTGTTTTTTGTTTTTAATTAAAATTTTGTTTTGGGAATATCAACAGTGGTATTTTTTTAACAAAAATTAATATTTTTTGTTGAAAATTTAACAATTTGGTTAACATTATTTTTCATTCTTGACTGAAACGAATTTTTTTAAATTTCTTTTTTTTCGTTAAAGAATCATAATTTTAGTTGAAAATTCTTTTTTGTTCTGATTGAAAAATTATCTACTCCATTTTTGGTTAAAAATTCAAAACTTTGGTTAAAAAATTAGGTTTTTTTGTTGTTGAGAATTCGTCTTTTTTTTGGTAGAAAATCAACTTTATTTGTTTAAAATCTAGTCATGGTGAAAATATATACTGTTTGATCAAATCGAACTGTTTTTTATTTTTTATTAAAGTTTTGTAGTGGAAATATTATCAGCTGTAACATTTTTTGATAAACATTAATCTTTTTTTGTTAAAAATTCAATAATTTGCTTAACATTATTTTTCATTCTTGACTGCAAGTTTTTTCTTGGTAGAAAATTAATTTTTTGGTAGAAATTTCATCTCTTTTTGGCTAAAAATGCAACTTCTTAGTTGACGTTTCATCTATTTTGATTGAGGATTAAACTATATTGTTGAAAAGTAAAAAAATTTGGTATAAAATTCAACTTTTTTGTAGAAAATTCGTTTGTATCGTTGTTGTTTTGATTGAAAATTAATTTTTCTTAGTAGAAATTCATCTGCATAATTTTTTGGTTAATAATTGAACTTTTATAGTTTAAAAATGCAGACTATTCATCATTTTTGTTTGAAAAATCAACAATTTTGTAACGGATTTAACTATGTTGTAGAACTGTTGAACATAGTTAAATAATTATTAATTTATGAGCTATTAATATCATCATCAATAAGGCAAACAATTTAATTAATCATTAGTTAATAATTTATTAATTATTTTTGTCAAATTTTAAATTTCGTCAAACTTAAATTTCAGGAATAGAAATATTTATAGGAATTTAACAATTCATTTATTTTATAATTCGGCAATTTTTTTCTGGCTAATTTATGATTTTGTTATTCATTTTTTCGTTATTTTTTATTAGTCCCGGATATTCAAATACTTTTAAAGATAGTGATGAAGAACTAATTTTTTTTTATATTGCCGTTTTAAAATATAATAAATATAATTATTATATCTATGGATGATAAATTAGGAATATGATAAATCCTAAAATATTGTTTTCTATTATAATGAAATAACGAAATCTGAAATGTTATATTTTTTTAATCAATCAGACATTTTAACGAAGCTAAAATATTTAAAAATTTGTATTTCACTCTTAAAGAAAGACCATTAACGATTATTTGTTTATCTTTGACAACACTCAAATTATTCTAAAATTATTTTTCAAAGTGGTATAATAAATCCAAGCTGAAATTGAATTCTGAGAATTGAGAACAAGAAAATAAGTATTATTACCTTGTTTTTATAATTATGTAAATATAATTTTCATAAGATTCTTGAGAAAATTAAAAATATTTTAGGCGTGCCAAAAAAGAATATAGAAGATTTTATAGAATTTTTTTCATACTATAGGATTTTACGAAATATTATGAAAAATTCGAGTCCTTTTAAAAAATGTTTTGAACTTTTAGAAGTTGGAAAGGAATGAAGAAATATTTGATACATTTTCGAAAATGTTCCCGAGTTTTCAAATGTTAGTAATCTATTTAAAACGTCTTAAGTTCCTGAAAATATTTTTAATTGACACGAATTTTTCTCAAAATTTACAAATATCATTATAAATTAAAAAAAGAAATACCTCAAAATCTTCTACATTTTTCCAGCAATTTTAATAACATTTGTTTATTCTCTTGAATTTACCCAATTTTTGTTCGTTTTTATTTATTCGGATGAAAATTTGTCTATTTGAATTGAAAATTCAACTATTTCGTTGTAAATCTACATCTGTGGTTAAAAATCGATTTTTTGGGGTAAAAAATTATCTTTTTCTTTGCCAGATAATATTCTTGTTTAAAAATTTAATTTTTGGTTAAAAATTCAACTATTCCATTTAAATATTTATTAATTTAATTGAAAATTCATCTTTTAGGTTGGGAAAAAAATCAACCTGGTTGAAAGTTCAACTGTTTTGTTAAAATTTTTGTTTTTTGGTTGAAGATTTATCATTTTAATTAAAAATTCAGTTCTCTGGTTGAAATATGAGTTATTTAATTAAAAATTCGTTTTTTATTCGGATGATGTTTGGTTGAAAATTATTTTCGTTTTTAAACTGAAGTTTTTAATTATTATTCCAGTGGCATATTCCATAATTTTAAATGAAAATTCATGTCTCAGGTTGAATATTCATTTTTTGACTAAATATTTAGTTTTTCAATTTTTGCTTGAAAAATTACCTTTTGTAGTTGAAAATGCATATTTTTTTAATAGAAATTAATCTTTTTGGTAAAAAATTCAATTATTTTAGTTAAAAATTCATCTTTCTGGTTTAAAATTCATCTATTCCAGTTAAAGATTGACAATTTTAGCTAAAAAATCAACTCTTTGTTTGAAAATTTAACTATTTTTTTTTAAAGTTAGTTTTTTTTTGTGGAAATTATTTTTTTAAACAGAAAATTTAACTAATTCCAATTGAATATTGCATCGTTTTAGTTAAATTTTCAGTCAAATATTTGAATTTTAACCTAAACAAAGATGAATTTTCATCCAAAACGAAACGAAAAAGTTGCATTTTTCTAACAAAAAATGAATTTTTAACAAAAAAAAAACACATATTTTCAACCAAAAATTGAATAGTAAAATTTTTATTTAAATAATTTAATGTTCAATAAAAAAGGTGACGTTTTATTTTTGGACAGGCAGTTTCGATAAAGAAATATAATTTCACGTGAAACTGATCATTTTTATATAAAACGGGATTTTTTAAAAGAATTATAATTTGGATTTAGAAGAATTAAAAAAAAAATTCCTCTTCCAAGTTAGAATTCGTCTCAATTTGAAAATTTCCTCTTCTCAATTTTAGACAAAGAAAGTACTTGAAGCAGTTTTTGAAGTAGAAGTAGTATTTCAAAGAAGAAACATTGCTGAAGTATAATTAATTCCTCTAATTAAAAACAATTTTTAGTTGAAAATTGAACTGTTTTAGTAAAAAATGCACCAGTTTGGATGAAAATTGGTCTTTTTCAATTGAAAATCCAACTATTTCGTTTAAAATTCACGTATTTGGTTAAACAATCTTTTTTTTTTTTGTAGAAAATTATCTTTTTTTGGGTTGAGTGTTGATCGCTTAATAAAAAATTTATTACTTTGGTTGAAAAAATGAAATAGTTTCAATGAAAACTTGTTTTTTCTTTGGATGTTTTTTGGTGGAAAATTTTTTTTAACTGAAAATGTAACTAGTAGTCCAGTTCAATATTTCATAATTTTAGTTAAAAATTTATATCTTTGTTTGAATATTCATTTTTTCACTAAAAATTTAATTATCCCATTTTTGGTTGAAAAATGATCTTTTTTAATTGAAAATTCATGTTTATTGGTAGAAATTTAACATCTTGGTCGAAAATTCATCATTTTAGATGGAAATTTATCTTACTGGTTTAAAATTCAACTATTCCAGTTAAAGATTTACAATTTTAGTTGAAAATTCATCACTTTGTTTGAAAATGTAACTTTTTTTCTGAGAGTTGGTTTTTTTCCTTGAAAGTTAGTTTTTTTGTAGAAAGTAATTTTTGTAACTGAAAATTTAAATGATTTAAATAAAAAATTCCATAGTTATAGTCAAAAATTTAACTATTTCTGTTGAGGATTCATTGTTTCAGTTTAAAACTCCTATTTTTGGGTTTAAAATTAAATTTTTTAACTGCAAATGTTACCATTCCATTTTCAGTTGCAAATTATTATTTTTTTTTTCAAAATTCAACTATTTGGTTGAAAATTTGTCTTCTTCAATTAAAAATTCAATGATTTCGTGAAAAAATCATGTATTTTGTTGACATTTTTTTTTTGTGTTGAATTAATCTTTTTATTTCAAAATTAATCTTCTTGTTTAAAAAATCATCCTTTTGGTTGAAAATTTAATGGCTTTAGTTAAATATTCATAATTTTGGTTGAAAATTGAACTTTTTGGATGTTTTTTTGGTTGACATTTTTTCCTTTTTTACCTGAAAATGTAACTATTATTCCAGTTGAATATTCCATAATTGTAGTAAAAAATTTATATCTTTGTTTGAATATTAATTTTTTTACTAAAAATTTAATTATTCCATTTTTAGTTTAAAAATGATAGTTTGCTGTTGAAAATTCATCTTTTTGATCAAAATTGGAATTAATCTAGTTAAAGTTTCATCTTTTTGGTTTAAAATTCAACTTTTTTACCGTTTAATATTTACAATTCTATTTTATCCCATTATATTTTTGACATAGAATTCATCGTGATTAAAATTAATACATATATTGGAAAAAGTTTTCAAACACTTTCAATTGTTTTTTTGTCAACAATTCTATTATTTGGTTGAAAATCTAATTATTTAGCAGAAAAATTAAATAATTTTGTTAAAAAGTTATCGCCTCCAGTAAAAAATTCAACTGATGTGTAAGAAAAAATTAACTATTATATTTTTTTACAGTTTTTAAATTTTCAATTATACTTTTTGCAATTCAGCCACTTCAATTTCAAAATTTAAACTACTTAAAATACTTTAAGTTCATATAAATTGTTTAGAAATTAATAGTTTTAAAATTTTTAATTATACTTTTTGATATTCAGCTATTTCAATTTCAGTCGCAAAATTTAAACTTATGATAGGGAAAAATTGGAAATTTTGCGTTTACCAAGAAAATTCAGAAGCATAAAATTGTAATAATTTAAAATTTTAAAAAAATTATTCAATTATTTAGTAGAAGAATTCTTTGTTTTTTAACTGAGTTTGAAATGTTGAAATTTTTGGAATATTTTTTTTCAATCAAAAAATCAATATTCAATTTCAAAAATTAACTTAAAAAAAAAATTTATTTCAATGACAACAAAAAATTTCGATAAAAGAGATAAATTTTCTACCAAGGAAAATACAAATTTTCAACCAAATAGCTGAACTCTTAAGTGAAGAAGAAATTTGTAAGAAATTTAAAAAATGTTGTTTAATTATAGTGTTTTATGTAGAATTAATGTGAAATAATTTTCTTTTGATTACAAACAATTTTATGGTATTTCAAGGGATTTAAAAAGATTTCAAACGATTTCAAATAATTGCTCGAGACTGTAAAAAATGGCAAAAGACTGCAAAGACTTAACAGAACTAATTTTAAAGTGAAATTATTTTATAAAGATAAAAAAAAAAACGATTTAAAAATATTTTTACGGATTGTCGAAGTATTAAAAAATATTCGAACGGATTTGAAAATATATCAAGTTATTTAAAAATATTTTTAATGGGTCTAAGTATTTCAAGTAATTTCAACAGCTTCAAAAAATAGTAAAAAAACTGTAAATGTTTTATTAGTGTTTGAACTTATTTTCAAAAGATTTAAAAAAATGTATAGGCTTATTATTTGCTTGAAAGTTTAACTGTTTTGTTGAATGAAAACATCCTTTTTGGGTGAAATTGAAAATTCTAATTTGTGGGAGAATATTTAAACTTCTTGGTGACTAATTTCTCGTTTTGGTTTAAAATTTCTTTAAAATTTAATATATTTTGTTGAAAATTCATGTAATTTAAAAAAAAAATTGTTTATTTTGGTAGAAAATTCATCTTAATGGTTGAAAATTAATCTTTTTGGTTAAAAATGAGTTTTTTCTTATTTAGAATTAATTTTTTTTACTGAAAATGAAACTGTTCCATTTTTTTTGTCGAAAATTGATCTTTTTTTATAGAAATTTAATTTTTTTCTTGAAAATTATACTATTACGTTGAAAATTTACTTTTATTTTATTGAAAATTCTAATTTGTGGGATAATATTTAAGCTTCTTGGTGACTAATTCCTATTTTTGGTTTAAAATTTCTTTCAAAATTAAAATATTTTGTTGAAAATTCATGTAACTTTTTTAAAAAATCATCTATTTTGGTACAAAATTCATCTTATTGGTCGCATATTGCTCTTTTTGTTTATAAATGAGTTTTTTCTTATTTAGAATTAAATTTTTTAAACTGAAAATGAAACTGTTCCATTTTTTTGTCGAAAATTGATCTTTTTTTATAGAAATTTAATTTTTTTGTTGAAAATTATACTATTACGTTGAAAATTTACTTTTATTTTATTAAAAATTCTAATTTGTGGGATAATATTTAAGCTTCTTGGTGACTAATTCTTATTTTTGATTTAAAATTACTTTCAAAATTAAAATATTTTATTGAAAATTCATGTAACTTTTTTAAAAAATCATCTATTTTGGTACAAAATTCATCTTATTGGTCGCATATTGCTCTTTTTGTTTATAAATGAGTTTTTTCTTATTTAGAATTAAATTTTTTAAACTGAAAATGAAACTGTTCCATTTTTTTGTCGAAAATTGATCTTTTTTTATAGAAATTTAATTTTTTTGTTGAAAATTATACTATTACGTTGAAAATTTACTTTTATTTTATTGAAAATTCTAATTTGTGGGATAATATTTAAGCTTCTTGGTGACTATTTCCTATTTTTGGTTTAAAATTCCTGTAAAAATAAAAATATTTTGTTTAAAATTCGTGTGATTTAAAAAAAAATCGTTTATTCTGGTAGAAAATTCATCTTTTTGGTTAAAAATGAGTTTTTTTCTTATTTAGAATTAATTTTTTTTAATGAAAATGAAACTGTTACATTTTTTTGTCGAAAATTGGATCTTTTTTTTATAGAAATTTATTTATTTTTTGATTAAAAATTATACTATTTCGTTGAAAATTTACTTTGATTTGATTGAAAATTAATTTTCCTACTGAAAATTTAATTAGTGTATTTTTGGTTGAAAATTGATCTTTTTTATGTGAAATTTCAACTATTTGTTGTAAATCTATCTTTTTGTTAGAAGAGTCTCTCATTAGTTGAAACTTTATCTTTTCGTTAAAAAAAATTTTTGTGCTTCTGACTAAAAATGTAACTATTCTATTTTTAGTTGAAATTTATATTTTTTTTTTGTTTGAAAATTTGACCACCCGGTTTATAATTTTGCATTATATGTTGAAAATTCATTAATTTTTCGATGTTTTATTATTTTTTTTTTTAATTATATTTTTTGGTTGAAAATTCCATTTTTTTTTAAATGTAGTAATGAATCTATTTTTAAATTTCTTAATTTTAAGCTGAATTTCTTTTATTCCGTTTATAAATGATTTTATGTTAAAAATGTGACAAGATTAAAATGTAAATTGACGACATAATATTTTATTTTTCTTGTTCCTCTCCTGTCAATTCGAATTTAATTTTATGTCCCAATTTTCTAGCAATACGAGCGGATGAATTTGGCAGATGCACTCGTTCCAAAACAATTTTCCGATGGAGAGCGAATTATCAAACAAGGCGATTCGGCCGATGGAATGTACTTTGTCGAAGATGGCATTGTCAGGATCACAATTTTGGGAGACAACGGACGGGAAGTGGAGGTATTTTTACATTTTATTCTTAAAAAATGACATGATTTCATAAAATGCAATTTGCCATATTTCTTTATTGTCTAAAATACAAAAAATTACTTCACTGGTATAAATATTGTATATTTATAAATATATCATTTGATAATCTTTAATGCAAAATTAAAATTTCTAATTACTATTTTTTTTCCAAGTTTTTGAACACCTAATTTTGAGCTAAAAATATATTCTGGGATTTTAGAAACAGGACATAAGTTTTTTTTTTTTCCTGAGATTCTTGAGAAAATTCAAAACGTTTTTTGAAGATATTTTACAAAATTTTAAGAATTATTAGGTTTTTTTTTGTCCAGGAATCTGAAGAACATTTTTTTAATTTCTTGAAACCTTTTAAAATTCTTTAAAAGCTTCTTTTTTCGAACTCTACAAAAATTGGCATTTAAAGAAAAAAAAATATCTTTACAAGTTGTAAATTATTTTTAAATCTTTTTATAAATTGTAATAAAACGTAAACTTGCTCGAGTTTTTCCTAAAATTTTGTAATGTTCCAAAATTGAAAATTTTTGTTTTAAAATCGTTTTCAGTCTTTTTTGAATTTTAAGTAATTTTTTGATTTTCCTAAATTTGCTTAATTTTTTTTATATTTGGTAATTTTGCAAAATTGAAAAATTTTGCTTTAAAATATTCTAAACTCTTTTTAGAAATTTTAGGAAATTATTTTAAAGAATTTGAATATTAAAAATTAATTTTTTCGATTGAAAATTTAACTTCCATTTTTACTGAACTTTTTAAATATAAATTTAATCGTCTTGGTTTCAGGAAACCAGGTAGAATGTTTTGAAATTTTTTTAAATTTTCGCTCAGAAGTAATTTATTAAAATAATAAATAATTTCATTTTTTTTCCCATGAATCTTCAGAATTTGTTTTTTTTTTTTGTTCTATTGAAACCTCTCAAAGTTCTTAAATAGCTTATTTTTCAGACATCTTAAAAAAAAATATCCACATTTTTTAGATAAACTAATTTTAAAATCTAAATTAAAAATTTTATAATCTTGGGAAGATTTTCACAAACAAACAGAATGCATTTTTTTTAAATTTACAAAGTTTTCAAGAAAATTAAAAACAATTCCTAGGATTCCTGGAAAAATTTCAGATAATTTTATATTTTGAAAGATTAATTTTAAGAGAAAATTGAAAAAGATATCAAAACCTTTCAAGTGATTTCTTAAAATTTCAAAAAAGAATGTAAAAGATTTTACAGCGAATTTTTAGAGAAAATTTGAATGGTCGGGAATTTTACAAATTTTTAGAAAACAAAAAATGTGCCCAAGTTTTATTTCAATAGTTTTTTAAATAATAAGTTGAATTCTTATCTTTTTTTATTTAAAGAATTTTAAAATGCAGTTTTAAAGAGTTACAAAATAAAAAAATCATAGCGTTTAAAATCGAAAATTTTGGGTAAAAAAACTTTTCAGTTGATTCAAAAAATGTAAATTATAAATGTTTAAACAATTGAACTTTTAATTAAGCAAAATAACAATTGCTTATTATTTATACTTTAAATGAAGATTTAAATAAATAACTTAAAATTTGAAATGATTTTATTTCGAACAAATTTCTAAAATTATTAGAAATTAATCTGAAATATTTTTTATTTTTCAGGATTAAAAAAAAATTAGGAAGAATTCAAATCATTTTAAAAGATGTTGAGAATTTTAGAAAAAAATCGCGAAATAATTAAAATTTTAAATAAATTTGAAGAAAAAAAAAAAACATTTAGATGATTCATCAAGATTTAAAAATAAAATTTTGCAGCTTTTTAAGGATTTTTTAATTCTATTTAAAATGAAAATAATTGAACTTTTAATTCAAGAAGTTTTCAGTAAATAACAACAATGTAAGACATTTTGCGGCTACAACTTAAAAAAAAAAAATAGGAAATCTTTTTTCGTTTTAGGTCAATCGCATCTCCTCTGATGGTTATTTGGGAGAATTGGCTCTTGTAACGCATAAGCCTCGAGCTGCCTCGGCTTATTCGGTAGGAAATGTTAAACTGGCCTGTAAGTATTTTTATTTATTTAAATTTTATATAAATGTTATAGAGTATTTGACACGTCTTTTTCTTTGTTAATTAATTTTTTTAGTTTCAAAATTCTTTTTGTCAGTTGAAAATTCAACTTTTAGGTTGGAAATAAAATAACTTGGCCAAAAGTTAAACTCTGGTTAAAAAATATTTTAACTTTATAATTATTTTTTAGTTGAAATTTCGTTTTTTTTTTTTTTTTTTTAGTAGAAAATAATGTTCTTGGTTGAAAATTGATCTTTTTGCTCAAAAATTAAATTATTTTATTTAAATATTCATACTTTTAGTTAAAAATTGATCTTTCTGACTTGAAATGCAACTACTCTAGTAAATAATTTACAATTTTAGTTGAAATTAAATCACTTTGTTTAAAAATGTAACTATTTTTTTAGCTAGTTTTTTTTTGTTGGATGTAATTTTTTTTAACTGAAAATTTAACTTATTCCGCTTAAATATTGAAAATGTTCTTCTTTAAAAGTTCATCTTCTTGTCTAAAAAGTATTTTTGTCGGTTAAAAATTCAAGTATTCCAGTTAAATATTTATCATTTTAGTTGAAAATTAATTTTTTGGTTTAGAAATAAAGGTACTTGGTTAAAATTTGAACTTTTTTGTTAAAAATTATTATTTTGTTGTTATTTTTCATAATTTCAGTCAAAAATTTATTTGTTGGTTTGAACTATTGGTTGAAAAATTGCCTTTTTCAGTTGAAAATTCCCCTTTTTTGATAGAAATTAATTTTCTTGTCTAAAAATTCATCTTTTTAGACTTAAGTTTAATTTTAAAAATTTAAATATTCATCATCTTAGTTAAATATTTCATATTTTTAATTAAAAATGCGTCTGTTTAGTTGAACATTACTTTCTTTAACTTAAAATTTAATTATTTGAGTTTTGGTTAACAAAATATATTTTTTTTCAGTAAAAACTCATTTTTGTTAGTTTAAAAATTTAACTATTCCAGTATGAAATCAAACTATTTGGATTGAAAATTGACCTTTTCTAATGCAAAATTCCACAAGTTTGACGTAAATTTGTCTTTTTAAATTAAAAGTTAATTTATTTCGTTGAAAATTCACGTATCTTCTTTTAAAGTTAATATCTTTGTTTAAACATTATTTTTTGTTGTTGTTGAAAGTTCAGGTATTCAAGTTAAATATTAATAATTTTAGTTAAAAAATTTATCTCTTAGGTTACACAAAAATTTACTTGGTTGAAATTGTTGCAAATTAATTTTTTAAAGATTCATAATTTTCATTGAAAACCTGTTTTTTCTTTGAATGAAAAGGAATTTTTTTACTGAAAATTTAACTATTTTATGAAAATCCTTTTTTTTTTTGGGTAAGAATTAAATTTTTACCGAGAAATTTAACGATTATGTTATCGGTTGAAATTTTATCTTTTTTGGATGAAAATTCAAGTATTTGGTTGATGATTGACATGTTTTATTTAGAAATTAAACTATTTTTTTTGTAATTCATGCATTTTGTGGAAAATTAGCCTTTTTTGTATAAAACTTATCTTATTGTTTGAAAATTCACGTATTTTGTTTAAAAAAGTCTAATTTGTTGGTAGAAAATAAAATTTTTTAGGTCAGAAATAAGTTTACTTTGTTGAAGAATAAACTCTGGTTGCAAAATAATTTTATTTTTATTGAAGATTTATTATTTTATTTAAAAATTTAGTTTATCTGAACTATATTATATTGAAAATTTGTTTATTTTTTGGTTGAAAATAATTTCCTTCTAAAACTGAAAATGAAAATACTACTTCCAGGTCCTTTTTTTTGCACCAAAATTTTGGTACAAATAGCCCAATTTTTTCGATTTCCAAACTTCTTGTAAAATGATTTGAAATCATTTCAAGTTCTAAATTTAATTGTGATATTTTTTAAACTTCTAAATATCTCTTAAAATTACTCTAATTTTGTCTACAAATAATAAGTGTTCCTATTGTTATTAATAAATTCAAATTTCAAGGATTTTTTAATTTGCAGGATTTTCTAAAAGTTGTAGGAAAAATTCAATTCATTTAAAAATATATTTAAACGTTTCGAAAAAAAATTCAAAAATGATTTTAAATTTGGAAAAATATAAAACCACTTCTGGATTTTTCAATATTTTGAAATAAAATTTTAATTTTTTTAAAGGATACTTAACCTATTTCAAATGAAAATAACTTCTAATTTTAAAATTGTTCAGTTAAAAAAATTATTTCTAATTTTTTAATTTGTCTAGCTTCAAATTACTATAAAAATATATCATTTTGAACATTTTTAAAGTTCATTGTTTGCTTATTTAATTTAGAGTATTGAAAATGTTAAAGTAGATTTTAATTTTTGGAATTTAAACTGAATTTTTGAACTGAATAATTTATAAAAGTTCTAAACTTTGCAGTTTATCGACAATTCATTTCAAATTTTTCAATTTAAGAGTGTTAGTACTTTCCATTCCATGCGTGTAAATTTAAGTTGTTGTTTATTGTGGAAAACCGTGAAATGACCGGGAATTTTTTTTCGATTAAAACGGCCACTCTATTATTTAATTGATACTGAAGTCTTTTAAACTTGCCTTAAAGTGTCAGACATTTCGTCAATTTTTTTTAATTGTCTAGAATTTTTTTAAGATTTTTACAAATTTCCTTAATTCAATGAAGCTTTGTCATATCCTTAAATTGTTTTCAATTCATTTAAATTTTTAAAAAATCATCTTTATTTATTTTTTTTTTTGATGAATTTCATCGACTCCTTGTTTACCTTAAATTCTTCTAAATTCATTCAAATTTTTCAGGGTGATCGTTGGACCGGGAAACCAGAAAATGACCGGGAATTTTTTTTTTTTTTGATCGGGAATTTTACAAATTTGTAGAAGAAAAATTTATCCACGTTCGATTTCAACAGTTTTTAAATAATTAGTGAAATTGTTATATTTTTCAATAATGGTATTATTTAGCTTACAATGCGTAATTCAAAATTTGTTTACATTTAAAATTTTCCATTAAACATTTTTATTTTTCAGCTTAAATTTTTAATTTAAAGAATTTTTAAATGCTTTCTTAAAGATTTGAACAAATAAAAAATAAAAGCATTTGATGTTGAAAATTTTGTTCAAAAACAATTTTTATTTAATAAATAAATAAATTTAAAAAAATTTATCTGTACTTTAAGTAACAAAAAGTGAACAAAAACGATTTGACAATACGATTTTAAATCAGTTGAAAATTTAAGAATTTTCAAATATTGAAAAGTAAAGAATGTTTAGCTGAATTGTTTGACATAGAAAGTCTGGAATCGTTAAAATTTCGAAGAGCCTTTAAACTTTAAACGTTACAATTTTAATTGTTGTATTTGAAAAATGCTTAATTTGTAAGTGAAAAATTTAAATTTTGATGTATAATTTACAAATGAAGATTTGTAGAAATAATTTGAATAATTTTAAGATATATTTAGGAGTTTTAAAAAGATTAAAAATCATCATGCAAATTTTAGAAAGTTTTCGTAAAATCTTCTAGAATCTTTTTTGAAAATTTTGTTTATATCTTTGGAAAACTTTTTAAGTATTCTCTTAAAATCGTTTTTCAAAATGAAAAATTATTTTTAATTTTCCACGGAATCTTAAGAAAATGTTTATTCTTTTATATTAGGCTATCATTTCAAGTTTTACATTAAATTTGAATCTTTTCAAAACTTCTACATATTTCTTAAAATTACTCACATTTTGCCTACAAATAATAAATGTTCAATTGTTATTTACGCAATTAAATTTTAAAGAAAATTTCTAAAATTTGCAGGATTTTTGGAAAATTGTAGAAAAAATTTAATTCATTTTGACAAATATTTAGAAGTTCTGAAAAAATTTCAGAAATAATAAAAAATTTAAAACAACTTCTAGATTTCTCAAGATTTTGAAATAGAATTTTGAAGCTTTCCAAGGATGTTTAAACTATTTAAAAAGAAAATAATTGAATTTTTAATTTAATAAGTGTTTACTTAATTTTTTTTGGATTTTTTAAATATTTGATGTTTACAGCTTAAAATTCCTTAAAATTATAGAATTTTGCAAATTTTAAAGTTCGTTGATTGATTTTTTAATTTAGAGCATTGAAAATGATAACGTACATTTATATTTTTTTATATTGGCAAATGTTAGTACCTTCAATTTCATAAGCGTAAATCATTGAGCATTCGAATACAAAATTGTTTAATTAATAACTTTTAAATTTCAATTTTAAAAGTTCAAAATGCAACAGTTCCACTTTGATTGCATTCATTTTCAGCTCAGTTTTTATCACCTCAAGTGGAAAATTTTTTAGCTTTAGTGTTCCATTTTTTTAATTTCATTGACCACCCTGCATTAATATGGTAAATTATAATTTATATAGGAAATATTGTAAATTAAATAATTTACTAGTAAAAAGGTGTCTACCCTGTCGGGAAGAATTCAACTGTTTTTTTTTTTTTTTATTGAAATTTCAAATCTTTTTGGATTTAATTATCAACTATTAAATTTGTTTGGTAAGAATAAATCCTTTTTCGTTTAAAATTTAACTACTTGGTTAAAAAATCGTTTTCTTACGGAAAATTTAAGTGACAATGTAACTATTTTAGTTGAATATTCAATCAATTAAGTGGAAGATTCATCTCTTTGGTTAACAATTTATCTTTTCTAGTTGAAAATTCGTGTATTTTGTTAAAAATTCGTAATTTTGGGTAGAAATGAATCTTTTTGGTTGAAAATTCATCTTTTTTGTTTAAGATTCAACTATTTCAGTTGAAGATTCATCATTTTAATTTAAAAGTCATCTTTTTAAAATTCAGTCTTTTAAAATTCGACTA
>NC_046657.1:20627892-20631454 GCF_010883055.1 Belonocnema kinseyi | reverse complement strand
AAATTAATTTTGTTAACGAAAAATTTAACTACTACGTTATTTGTTGAAAAAACAGATCATTTAAAAGCTATTCTATTATTGGGTGGAAAATTTGTCTTTTTGATTGAAAAGTCATGTCTTTTGTTAAAAAATCGTCTTTTTGGTAGAAATTTAATGTTCTTGTTGAAAAATTAATCTTCTTGTTTGAAAATTCATATTTTTGGTTAAAAATTCAATTATTCCAGTAAAATATTTATCATTTCAGTTGAAAATTCATCTTCATTATTTAGAAATCACTATTCCAGATGAAAATTAATTTTTTTATTTTTGGTTTAATATTTGCCTGTTTTATTAAAAAATTGGACTATTTCGTTGAAAATTAAATTTCAATTTTAAAAGTTCAAAATGTAACAGTTCCACTTTGATTGCTTTCATTTGCAGCTCAGTTTTTATCACCTCAAGTGGAAAATTTTTTAGCTTCAGTGTTCCATTTTTTCAATTTCATTGACCGTGAAAAATGTTTTCAAATCGGGGAAAAACCTGGAAATGACCGGTAATTTATTTCGTAGATTAAAACAGCCACCCTGCATTAATATGGTAAATTATAATTAATATATAAAATATTGTACATTAAATAATTTAACAGTAAAAAAGTGTCTACGCTGCCGGGAAAACCTGGAAATTTTAGAAAATTGAGAAATGTCAGGGATTTCTTTTTAGTGTCAGGGAAGGATTTTGAGAGCGTGCTTATTTTTTCAAATTGCGATATAAAAATAAATAATAGTGATTCTTTCTTTGTCAAGGTTAAAATCATGTCTATTTTTTTAAATCTTTGAAATCCCTTAAATCTTTCAATTTTTTGAAATGTCATTAAAATGCATTGAAATTCCTTGTTTTTTTTTTTAATATCCTAATAACTTTAAAGTTATTTAGAATTATTTATAAAAGTTTAATGTTTGGAAAAACCTTGAAATCTCATAACATCTTCGAAATTCTTTGAAATTTCATAAAAATATATTGAAATTTCTTGGATTTTTTTTATATCCTACTATCTATAAAATTATATAAAATTTTAATCGTTGGAAATATCTTGAAATAGTTTAAAATATCTGGAAATATCTTCGAATTTGAGAAATTCTTTGGAATTTCATTTAAAGTGTGTTGAAATTCCTTGGACTTTTTTTAAATATCCTAGAATTATTTAAATTCCTTAGAATTATTATTTTTTTAATGTAATCTTTAGAAATACCCTGAAGTATCTGAAAATATCTTCATTACTTTGAAATTCTTTGAAATTTTTTTAAATATCCTAATATTTTTTTAAATCGTTATTTTAGAAAATTTGAAAGTAACTTAAAACATTTGAAATTCTCATCAAATCTTTGAAAGTCCTTAAATCTTTCAATTATTTGAAATTTCATTAAAATGTATCGAAATTCCCTGGAATTTTTTTAATATCCTAAAATCTTTAAAATACTTTAAAATTATTTTTTAAAAATTTAATTTTTGGAAATACAATTTAGTGTCAGGGAACGTTTTTGAGAGCGTGCTTATTTTTTTAAATTGCGATATGAAATTAAATAATAGTGATTCTTTCTTTGTGAAGGTAGCTTTATATTACTGTATTTAACTGTTTTGTTGAAAATACTTTTTATTTTAAATTAATTTTTTCCAATGAAAATTTAACTATTCTATTTTTGTTCAAAACTGAATGTTTTTGGTTGAAAATTCAAGTATCTGGTTGAAAAGACATGTATTTTGTTGATAATTCTTTCTTTCGGATTGCTCCTATCTCTCGATTGAAAAATTTTTCTTACTTGAAAAATCATATTTTTTGGTAGAATTCAACTGTCTTTTTATTGAAATTTCAAATCTTTTTTGGTTTAATTATCAACTATTACACTTTTTGTTAAAAATAAATCCTTTTTCGTTTAAAATTTAATTACTTGGTTAAAAAATCGTTTTCTTACGGAAAATTTAAGTGACAATGTAACTATTTTAGTTGAATATTCCATCAATTAAGTTGAAGATTCATCTCTTTGGTGGAACATTAATTTTTTAATTGGAAATTTAACTAATCAATCTTTGGTTAAAAATTGATCTTTTCTAGCTGAAAATTCGTGTATTTTGTTAAAAATTCTTAATTTTCGGTAGAAATGAATTTTCTTGGTTGAAAATTGATATTTTTGGTTCAGAATTGAACTATTTCAGTTAAAGATTCATCATTTTCATTTAAAATTAATCTTTTTCAGTTTAAAATTGGACTATTTGGTTGGAAATTCGTCTTCTTGGTTAAAAATTCAACTATTTCGCAGTTAATGATTCATCATTTTAGTTGAAAATTGATATTTTTGACTTTGAAATTAATTTGGTTGAACATTTTTCTGTATTTGTTAAAAAAATCCAACCATTTCTTTTTGAAAATTCATGTATTTTGTTGGTATAGAAAAATAATCTGATCTTTTTTGTTTAAAAAATTCAATATTCCAGTTGAAGATCCATCATCTTAGCTTGAAATTGATCAGTTTGCTTACAAATAAATTTTTAACGGACTATTGGGTTAAAATTTGGTCTTTTTTTTTTTGTTTAAAAAGGGCAATTATTTTATTGGAAATTCATTCTCTTTTCGTTTATTAAAAATATTGAAAATGAATCTTTTTGGATAAAAATTCAACTATTAATTCCAGTTAAAGATTCATCACTTGAGTTGAAAATGCATATTTTTTTTTTTTTAATTCAGCTAATTTCAATTTTGAATTGAAAAACTTTTAAACTTAAATTAAAAAAGTTTAAAATTCAAGAATTCAACGTTGATCGCCTTAATTTGTTGTTGATTTTTTTTATTACTTCAAATGGGAAAAAAATGTTGAAAATAGAGTTTGATTTTTGAAATTTTAGTGTCCGGGAAAACTGTTTTCGACCTTCTAAAGTAGGAAATATTTGTAAATTTTCAGTTTTGGACGTGGAAGCATTTGAGCGTCTGTTGGGTCCCTGCATGGAGTTAATGAAGCGTAACATTGACGACTACGAGGACCAGTTGATCAAGATATTTGGCAGTAAAACCGAGATTTCCGACATCCGATGAACTTGTGAATTCTCGCTGGATCTTCGCCGCTGCACCACGTGTCTGAGGCGACACTCCGTAAGCACAAACTTTAACCAGCATTCGTTTGTGAACTTGATATCCGTGTACTTTAAGAAACAAAACAAAAGAAAAAAGAAAAAGAAAAAAAAGAACAGAAAAAGAGTCTTCTTGAGACGTAATTCGTACAATTGTCCATTAGGCGTACGTCATTCGTCAATCGGTCATCCGTAGCTGCAGCATTTACACCTACGACTATTTAATTATTATAACCTACTACAGACCACCACAGCCCTAAAGTATGTACGGCACGCCATGAGAATAATAATTATCAAGACTGTATTAGATCGGAAAGTATTACAGTTTTTATTATAAATAAGGCCGACGTTGAGGCCAAAGGTTTTTCCGTTACCGCGCTGATAGTGCCATGATTCTATTTATATTTAAATTTAAATACAAAACGAGTCCTAATAATTAACTTAAAAAGAAAGAAAGAAAGAA
>NC_046657.1:20624843-20627882 GCF_010883055.1 Belonocnema kinseyi | reverse complement strand
AAAAAAAACTAAAAAAAGAGAAAAAGAAAACGTGAACGACGAACTTGTTATTTTTATTAATTTTATAGAAAATTCCGCAGCTTTTTTCCTCACGGCAATTTATTTGCTGCGGCATTTTCTACCAAATTAAAAAGAAAAGATTTTGCGAATGCCAAGCAACGCAAGAACAATTACCTCGTTCATTTAATTCTCCTTTTTAGATTTTACCTAGATTTTAAAGAAGTTTAGGAGCTGCGAGTCTAGTGAGAAACTATGCTCGTAAATATCTTGAGTTTTAGAAACAAGAAAAAAAAAAAAGAAAAAAAGAAAAAGAAAACAACAGCAAAAAAAACAAGAGCCATCTCCGCCAGATTTTTTTCCGGCTCGCGAGAAAGCACTGTTCTTTATTTATATTTAGTTGAAACTGCGAATTGGGTTGCAAGTCACGAGTGCTTTTTATCAAAAGTGGATTGAAATTAGGCAGAGCTTGGCGGAATAGAAGAGACGAGCTTTTTTCGGTCGAGTAGAAAACCGAAGTAGGAAAAAATGCGAAATTGAGAGAGAGAGAGAGAGAGAGGTCTAACTTCTTTTTTTCTACCTAGCTGGAATTTACATTGTCAATTATTAATTAAATATTGATAATTTCGGTATTTGTACACAAATTGAAAGTTCAGATTAATGTTTATTTCAGGGCCATGGCGTCTAAGTTGGTGAGAGGTAAAAAACTATTCATTGAAAACTTTTTATTTCAACGATTTTTCTAAAAAATTAATAATACATTTTTTTTATTATTTAATATTGATTATGCATTTTTTTCTAGATTTTTTTTTGACAAACTAAGCGTGATATAAAATAATCTAAACATTTTGAAGAACGATTGCGATCGTAATACAATGTTCTGAAATATTTTATCAAATCACTTGAGTTTATATTTTTAAGAAAAATGTATTTTTAAGATCGCAATCCTTTACTAATGGTTTTGGAAATTTTTATTTACTCTTTATTCTGTTGTCAAATGTAGAAAAGTTGATCATTCAAAACTAAGGGTGTATTTTGTAAATAGTGTCAAGCCCAATAAAATTTTAAAATGTTAAATAATTTAGTGGGCTATAGTAATTGAAAAAATCGTTAAAAAAATTTGTTTGATGGATATTTTTATAAAATACCTTGAAATATTTGAAAATCTCTTCAAATATTTGAAATCCTTTGAAATTTCATAATTCTTATGAATAAATTTTGCGAAATTTCACTGAAATATTATTTAATATTAAATTCTTTGAAATCTTTCGAACTTTCTTGTAATTCCTTAGAATTGTTTTAAATGTCCTAAAAACTTGATTTTTTTAAGCTCTTCGAAATTCCTGGGAATCTTTTAAAATATCATTAAATCTTTTTAAATATTATATAATAAGTAATGTGTTAATTTTGAACGATTTGAAAATATCTTCGAATCATTTCAATTTTTTAAAATCATGTCTATTTTTTTAAATCTTTGAAATCCCTTAAATCCTTCAATTTTTGGAAATCTCATTAAAATGCATTGAAATTCCTTGTTTTTTTAATTAATATCCTAATATCTTTAAAATTATTTAAAATTATTTTTTTTTAAATTTAATTTTTGGAAATACTTTGAGATCTCTTAAAATCTTCGAAATTATTTGAAATTTCATTATAATGTTTTGAAATTACTTGGATTTTTTCCCATATCTTAAAATCTTTTAAATACTTCAAAATTAGTTTAAAAAATTTAATCTTTGGAAATACCTTGAAATCTCTTAAAATCTTCGAAATTCTTTGAAATTTCATAAAAATGTATTGAAATTCCTTGGATTTTTTTTATATCCTACTATACTATTTATAAAATTATATAAAAGTTTAATCTTTGGAAATACCTTGAAATAGTTCAAAATATCTGGAAATATCTTCAAATTTGAGAAATTCTTTGAAATTTCATTTAAAATGTGTTGAAATTCCTTGGACTTTTTTTTAATATCCTAGAATCTTTTAAATTCCTTAAAATTATTATTTTTTAATGTAATCTCTAGAAATACCCTGAAGTATCTGAAAATATCTTCATATCTTTGAAATTCTTAGAAATTTTTTTAAATATCCTAAAATTTTTTTTAATCATTGATATTTTAGAAAATTTCAAAGCAACTTAAAATATTTGAAATTCTTTTCAAATCTTTGAAAGCCCTTAAATTTTTCAATTATTTCAAATTTCATTAAAATGTATCGAAATTCCCTGGAATTTTTTTTAATATCCTAAAATCTTTAGAATACTACAAAATTATTTTTAAAAAAATCATTTTTGGAAATTCTTTGAAATTTCATAAAAATGTATTGAAATTTCTTGGATTTTTTTTATATCCTACTATCTTTATAATAAAAAATTAATCCTTGGAAAACCTTGAAATATCTCAAAATATATAAAAATATCTTCAAATTTTAGAAATTCTTTAAAATTTCATTAAAATGTTTTGAAATTCCTTTGATTTTTTTTTAATATCCTAAAATCCTTTAAATTCTTAAAAATTATTATTTTTTTAATTTAATTTTCATAAATATCATGAAATATCTGAAAATATCTTTATATCTTTGAAATTCTTTGAAATTTGATTCAGGATTTTTAAAAATATCCTTATATCTTTAAAAGTATTTACAATTATTATAACAAAATTTCAATATTTGGAAATACCTTGAAATATCTCAAAACATCGGAAAATATCTTCAAATATTTGAAATTCCTACAAATTTCATTAAAATGTATTGAAATTCCCTGGATTTTTTCAAATATCCTAATCTCTTTAAAATTATTTTTAATTATTTCAAAAAACTTTTAATCTTTGGGAATACCTTGAAATATATCAAAATATCTGGAAAGATCTTCAAATTTTAGAAATTTTTAGAAATTTCATTAAAATGTGTTGAAATTCCTTTGACTTTTTTTTACTATCTTAAAATCTTTTAAATTCTTTAAAATTATTTTTTTTTTAAATTTAATCTCTAGAAATACTTTGAAATATATGAAAATATCTTAAAATCTTTGAAATTTTATTG
>NC_046657.1:20610700-20624743 GCF_010883055.1 Belonocnema kinseyi | reverse complement strand
AGTTGTTAAAATCATTGATATTTAAAAAAAAATTGAAAAGAACTTAAAATATTTGAAATTTACTTAAAATCTTTGAAAGCCCTTAAATCACTCATCTCTTTGAAATTTCATAAAAATGTATTGAAATTTCGTTGAATTTTTTTCAATATCCTAAAATTTTTTAAATTCTTTAAAATTATTATTATTTTTTTTAAATTTAATTTCTAGAAATACTTTGAAATATATGAAAATATCTTAAAATCTTTGAAATTTGATTAAACTTTATTGAAATTCCTTGGATTTTTTTTAAATATCCTAAAATCTTTAAAATTATTTAAAGCAATTGTTTAATCTTTGAAATTATTAGAAAGTTTTTTAAATATCCTAAAATTTCTTAAAATCATTAATATTTTAGAATATTTGAAATTCTCTTCAAATCTTTGAAACCCCTTAAATCTCTCAACTGTTTGAAATTTCGTTTTAATGTATTAACATTGCTTAGAATTTTTTAAATAACCTAAAATCTTTCAAATTCTTTAAACTTATTTTTAAAAAATTGTTAATCTTTTCAAAAACCTTGAAATATTTTTTTAAATCTTTTAAATCCTTAGAAATTTCATTTAAATATTATAAAATCCCACGATTTTATCTAAAATCTGAGGATATTCCTTGAAATTCTTGGACATTTTTTGAATTGTTTTAAACATTCTGGGAATCCTTTTAAGTGCCCTAAAATATTTTGAAATTTCCTGAAATTTTGAAACGTCTTGAAAATTCTTTGTATTTATTTCTAAATATCCTAGAATCCTCATAATCCTTTTACATTTCTTGAAATATTTGTAAATATTTTAAATGTTTTAAATTCTTTAAAATCATTAACAAGAATTTAATTTTAAATCTTGAAAATTACTTTTAAATTACCATTAATTATTCTAAATTCTTTAAATCATTCAAATTTTTTTTATCGTTCGAAATACCTTAAAAATATTCGAAAATTTCTTCAAATGTTTGAAATTTCATGAAATTATTATAAAATTTCTTGAAGCTCCGAGAAGTTATCTGCAATTTTTGGAATATTTTCAAATGTCTCAGTCCAACCCGACGAACCTAAAAATGATTTTTTCCGGTAGTAGAAATTTAAAAAATGATCAAAAAAACCTTGTTTTTATGGATTTTTTTAACAAGATTATGGGACATGAAGTCTTTATAAAATTCATTAAACTTTTCAACGATTTAGACGCCATGCCTTAGTTTATTTCCCGTTTCTCATCAATCGCTTGCCATTTTTCGTTTTTTTTTTTAACATGTTTGCGGTTTTTTGTGTTTTTTGTTTTTGTTTTTTATAAGAAAAATACTGAGTACCTAGTCCGGAGTCTGCAAAAAAATATTTATTTCAGGATAATTTCCCACCTCGCTATGACAATATGAAATTTTCGCCCCTCCTGGAAAATTTGATGTCATTTAATCAGTATTCGTCTTCTCTCTTTTCTACTTTCTACTTAAAGGATTTGTGATTAATTTTTTTTAAAAATAATTTTCGTTTCTATCTAATTTTTAAAGTTTAAAACTTAATTTAAAATCCACCAGTTTCCTTAGGCTATAGGGTATAAGGTGCTTGTTATAAACTCTATTAAGATATTCATTGTGAGCAAAGTGAATATTTCTTATCTAAGAAAGAAAGAAAACAAAAAGCGCCAAAAGCTAAAACCTCGATGTCGAGGGCAAAGAGAAAATAAGAAAGTAAAGGGTCTGAGTCGCCCTCAGATTAAGCATTAAAGGATAAAAAATAAATCTTTAAAGCCCTGTTAAGGTATCGTATATCGTCATTAGTGCGGTTATTTAATTATGTTAAATGTCACTATGAAAATAATCTCTAAGATAGTGTAAGTGCTTCGCCCAAACGTAGATCGTTTGATTCCGTTCTCAGGCCGAATCGACTAGAATGCACAAATAGCTCCTCTGTTATATTATTTTATTTCATGTTTCTTTTCCCTGCTGTCTATTTTATTAATTAGTCTAGGTACTAAATTTTAATTCCAGTTTGTGAAGGAACATTGCTCGAACAAGGGTTTTTAGTTTTTAAATTTTCGCGCCAAATTTTTAGATGGCAGCATCATCAAAAATATCAGCTCAGCCGCTAGGTAGCGCCACCTCTTGTAGTCAATGTTCCGCGAAAATTCAAATTTGATAGTTGATAAATTACTTTTTTTTTTAAACATATAAATTAATAATAAAAGTTAATAGGTTATGTTCAGTTTAACAATATTTAAATTCATAAAATTTCTAGTAAAAATAATGAATTTTTTATTTAAAGACGAATTTTCAGCGAAAAAGATGAATCTTTAAATGATAAAATTAATTTTTAAGTATAAAATATAAATTTTAAACTGAAAATTTCATAGCTTAGTTTCAACAAAAAATGAATTTAAAAAAACGAGTTGAATTTTAAACTAAAGTTATGAATATTCAGGAAAAAAAGTAGTTAAAAAAAATTGAAATAATTGATAATTGATTGAAATAAAATTCTATCAAATTTGTGAATTTTTAAAACGAAAAGACGAATTTTCTGCCAAAAAAAAAAGGAATTTAAAAAGAAATTACTTGAATTTTCAAATAGAAACGAGACATTTTTAATTAAAAATAAAACTTTTCGACCAAGAATATACTAGTTCAATTTTAAGTTGAAGAATTTAATTTGCAATAATAAAAAAATGAGGTTTTAATTAAAAAAGATGAATTTTCAAATAAATTATGAATCGTCCAGTAAAAAAAATAGTGCTTAGAAAGGTAGTTCAACCTTTAACCAAGTATTTGAATGTTATATTAACAAAGATTTGTTGGTAAAGAAAGCAAAAAAACATAACCAAGTTTTGAAGTTTTATTCCAAGAATACGAATTTTCTATCAAAAAGGAGAAATTTTTAACAACAAAAATACTTCAATTTTCAAAGCAAAAAGCTCAATTTTCAATTAAAAACATAAAAATTAAAAAAAAAATAGTTGAATTAAAACAAAGGACGAATTTTCAATAAAAAAGTTGAATCTTCAAGCAGAGGTGATTATTTTTTTTACCAAAAAATTGCATTTAAACAAACAAACAAATAATTTTCTACTAAGAGAGATGAATTTTCAACAAAAAAATTAAATTTTCAACTAAGAAATGAATCTTTAACAACAATCAGTAATTTATTAACAAAGTAGTTCAAGTTTCAACCAAGTAGTTGAATTTGAAGTTGAAAATTCATCTATTTTAGTAAAAATTTGTATTATTTAATTTAAAATGTAAAAATTTGTTTGAAAATACAACAATAATGGTTGAAAATTCAACTGTTTTGTTGAAAATTCACTTTTTCTTGAAAACTCTTACTTTTGGGGTTGAAATTTCAACTTTTTTGTGTGGGAAAGTCATCTTTTTGACTTTAAAAAATTTAACAATTCGATTTCAATATCGAAAATTCGACTTTTCGGTTGAAAACTTATCTTTTCTGGTAAAAATGTAATCTTTTTTGGTTAAAAATGCAACTATTTTGTTGAAAATTCGTATTTTTTGGTCCAACTCTTTTATTACAAATTTAGATTTTTGGATTTTTTAAATTTAGCTGCCTAGTAAAAAAAAATTCAAGAATTTGGTTGCAATTTACCTTTCTCGACTGAAAATTTTTTCGTGGTTGAAAATTGAACTCATTTGTAAAAATTTCTTGTTTTTTTTTTTTTTGTAGAATTGGACGGGTTTTCGCTTAAAATAAAAATCTTTTTTGGTTGAAAAATGAAAATTGTATAAAATAAATCATGTTAGTTGAAAATTTAACTACTTTGTTCAAAAATTCGTTATTTAACTGAAAATTTAATTTTGATCAAACTTGAATTTTAGCGTAACTTTGACTAGAGCAGCTAGCAATTTTTTATTTCTTGAACGAAAAAAAATGTTTTTATATAAAGTATAAAGAGTTGTGAGAGTCTTCATATATTAATAAAATATTTAGTAATCGAGGCTGCAAAAAAATGTTCCTTCTGCC
This sequence comes from Belonocnema kinseyi, assembly GCF_010883055.1. NCBI lineage: Eukaryota > Metazoa > Arthropoda > Insecta > Hymenoptera > Cynipidae > Belonocnema > Belonocnema kinseyi. Next base: position 20,620,749 of record NC_046657.1, on the reverse strand, counting down.
AAAAGAATTGAGCTCCTGTTTTAAGTTCGAATTGTCGTACATAATGTGAACATTAAATAATTCAACACATTTGCTATTTTTCAGAAAATTTGCACAAAAAAAATGCTGTTTTAATTTGATAAATTCAAAATCAGTTTCTCTCTTTGAATTATTTTTATTTATTTTTTATTTTTAATAAAAACCAGTAACTGATCTGATTTTTCTTTTAAATTGCAAATGTGTCGAGATATTGAAGCGTTTAAAAGTGGATTTTGAAAATCCAGAGCGACATAATATAAGGCCGATAGTTGCACAAATGCGAAAAGCTAGTCATTTAAATAGTCGCATAAAAGTGCTATTGTTATTCTTCCCCATAGTCGAATTCGAGGTGGAAAATGCGATAAAGTTTATTCTCGACAAGAGTGTTTGTCCGTTATAATCGTTTCGGATAGTGCAATGATTAATTAATTCATTCATTAATTCATTATAGTAATTAATCTTGACTTCTTCCAAATTTTAACTGAGGGCAGCGTTTCTTAAACTCTGTCGATTGTTACGTGTAGATGTCACCTTAAGTTTAGTTGTTTAAGACTTAGAAAACTTGATGCATCACAGTTAATCAATTTTTTTTTTTTGTACATTTTTTCACATTTTTAAAGAGATAAGAGACATTAAATTATGGGCGAAATTTCGTTTTGAAGAATTCGAAAAAAATTGAAGGCTTCTAATAATGTTGAAAGATTTGAGGAGATAATTTTTTTTTTTCAGATTTCTGGGAAAATTTTTAATGGTTATTTTTTATTTTCAAAAAATAATTTCAGGTTTTGAAGAATGCAAAATTTGTCGAAAAAGAATCTGGAAATTTTTTTTAATTATGCAGGATTTTAAACAATTTTAAGGAAACTGACTTTTGAAGTTTTTTTCTAAATTAATTTTAAGATAAAATATTTGGAAAGTATTTTAAAATGTTTTAAATGTGTATACATTTTTTGAAAGGTTTCAGCAGAATAAAAAAATGCGCTTAAAATTCATGGGAATATTTGAAATGATTTAAAAATATTTTACATTCTTTTTTCAACTTTTGGAAAAACAGTGGAAAAGATTTGAAAGGCAAATTTTGCAATGTTACAAAAAACTTGTCAAGAAATTGAAAAGACTGTAGATTTCTAAGAAAAGATTGAGAAATATTTTAAAACATTTCCCATAGTTTCCTAAAATTGTGAAAAAAAAATATATAGAAGTTTTAAAAAGATTTTCAAAGAAGATTCCGGCAGATTTTAAGTTCATTTTTTTAATTATGCAGATTTTTTTTTTTTAATTTTAGAAAAAATTCGAAATCTTTTTAAAAAATTTAGAAAGTTTCAAAGTCTTATTCGCTTTTTTTTAAAAGATGTCGAAATTAAAAAATGTAAGATTTGGAAAGGTTTGGAGAAACAAACAAATTCTTAAAATTCATGGAGAAATTTTGAAATGATTTCTTCTTTTGAAAATTGATTTCTAAGAGAAAAAAAAACTTAGTTTCCTATCAGAAAAGAATGCAAAAAAGATATTAACTCAAAATTTTAGCAAAATTTAAAGTAAATTTAAGAGTTAATTAGATGTTTTGAAAAGTTGCAAAAATAATTTAAAACTTGAATTTTTTGAATTGTTTTAAATGTAGATTTTCGAAGATTTTAAAAATAAATTTATAAGCTTTTTAAGAATTTTGAAAGGTTCCAAGAAAATGTTTTTTTTTTAGATTACTAGGAAAAATTAAAAGGATTTTTTATTTTGTAAAATCATAACAATAATACAAAGAATGTTTGGAGGCAATTTGGTTAATTTTAAGAGAATTTTTAAAACATGAGAAAAAACTCAAGTAATTTGAAAAGATATTCCGAAAGCTTAAACGTACTGAAATGATTTCCTAAAATTTTGAAAAAGAGTTTAGAAGATTGAAAAAAGATTTGAAAAATGATAAAAAAAATTCCTGGGAAATTCTTGAATAATTATATATTTAAAAAATTAAGTTTTAAAGAAAATTGAAAAAGATTTCCAAAAATTTGGAAGATTTTAAGGCAGTTTTTAAAATTTTGAATGATTTTTTAAATTTTAATAAAAACTTGAGTGAGTTTGAAAGATGTTAAGGAGTTTAAGAGGTTTTGAAGAAATTAAAAATATTTTAAAACTTGGAAAGCTTTCCCAAAATCGATAATTTTTTCTTTAATTTCTTCCAAAGTTCTAAAAGTTATAAATATCTTTTAAATTGACTCGAATTAACAAGTAAATAATTTTTCGAATTAAAATGACTAAACAGTTCTCCTAAATTTTAAAATATAAAGATATTATCAATTTTTTTATGATTACTGTGCTGCATTCAAGTCGGAAAATCCTGAATGTGAATATATAAAATAGACTCTGAGAGAAAAGAGCATCTGTGTAGCTGTGCGATTTATTCTAAATGTCATGGGTATGTCTGAATATTATTTGGAAGTGAATGTCATTTTCGAATGAAAAAAATTGTAGTTTCGGTTTATGGGGATTTTTGAAAATGGGGATTTCCTGCTGAAGTCATATCACGACATGGATTCCGGGCTAATTTACAAGGGGACTGCCAGGTAGTGTTTTTTTTTTTAAATTTATAATTTTTCTGAACCAAGTTCATGAACTCAAAGTAAAATGGTAAAATTTCTAAAACGAAATGTCCTGTTTCGAAAAAAATGATTCTGAAGTTTTCGTTTTCTCGGGTTTGTAGCCGGAAGATTGCGGGTTCGATTCTCGCTGCATATAATTTTTTTCAATTTTTTGGTGTGCATTTTATTTATTGAAATGTTCATATATGAAATTTTTTTTCATTTTTTTTTTTAAATTATGAACTTTATTGAGGACAATTATGAACCCAAACAAAAAACACACTACTTGGCAAATTTTGTTTTGAACTCATGTGGCAGGCTTGTTATATAGAAAGGTGTGTAATAGGGCCACTTATCGAGTTTCGAACAAGAATGAAAAAAATTGAAACAATTGTCATATCGAATTTTGTTGAGATAAATTCATGATGGCCTATTACACAACCTGCATCAGAGGTTCAAATCAGTTGCAGATGTGAACAAAATAAACAATAATAGTTAATTTTTAATTTACTGGAAAGCCGGTTAATTAAAAAAATATTGGAAAATAAAAATAATGCTATAATCATGACGTACTACCATCATCCCCTGCGACTTGTCGATATCGATATAGCTTGTGTAATAGTCGTTAGGAATATAAGACCCTGAAAAGAAGAAAATTATCAATTAATATGAAACTTCATCCTCATATTCCAGAATTTTGCATCGCACTCTGTATGTCTGGAGAAATAATAGGGGAGTTTATCACATTTTAATAGATAAAATACAACAACAAAAAAATATTATAAAAAGTGTAGGCGGCGAGAATCGATCCCGCACCCTTTCGTTACAAATATTACACTTACAACAAAAAAGATTAAATTTATATTAATAACATGAAATTTCCATTTAAAAAGGCGAATATTTAACCATAAAGTTGAATCTCTAAAGGATCGGAATCTCAAAAAAAATTAATAGTTGATATTTCAAACATAACTGCTTATTTTTCAACTAAAGAGTAGCATTTTAAATAAAAGCAAATTAAAAATTTTTTTTCAACCCAAAAAGATACATTTTTAAGGAAAGAGTTAAAGTTTCAACTAAGAAATGAATCTTCAACCAAAGAAATAAAATTCTGACTTTTGGTTGAAATTCTTTTCAAACCAAATCTTTTGGAAAAACACATCTTTTCAGCTTGAATATCGAACAATTTGGTTGTATTTTTTTTATTTCTTGGTACAAAAATAATTTTTATTTGAAAATTAAACTATTTTGTTACAATGGAAATTTACTTTTTTCTTGATAATTCGTATTTTTTGGTTGAATTCAACTGTTTTTTTTTATTGAGAATGAATGTATTTCGGTTGATATGTAAACTATTACATTATTTGTTGAGAACTTATATTTTCTGGCCAAAATTTGTATTGTTTGGTTAAAAATTGAATTATTTTGTTGGAAAATCAACAATTTTATTAAAAAGGAATTATTTTTGTTTGAAAATTCAACCGTTTTAGTAAAAAAAGTCGTTCTTTTGGATTGAAAATTGAACCATTTGGTTACAAAATTAATTTTTTTATGGAAAATTTACTGCTTTGTGGAAAATTGATCATTTTGGTGTGAAAAAAAACATCTTTTCGACTTCAAAATTCAACAATTTTGTTGAAATATCGATTTTTCGGTTTGCAAATTCAACAATGTGGTTGAATTTTTTTCCCTGAAAAAATTTAGAATAAATATTCAACTTTGGTTAAAAATTTAACTATTTTAGTGATAATGCATGTATTTTATTTTAAAATAATATTTTTTAGTAAAAAATCGAACTTTTCTGTAGAAAATTATACTTTTTTGTTTGACAATTTTTGTTATGTCTTATATCAAAAATATTTTTCGGTTAAAAATCAGTCTTTTGGTAAAAATCTAAACTTTTTGGTTAAAAATCTAATAGTTTGGTTGAAAATTGTTCTGTTTTGGTTAATTTGTATGAAAAAATGAAACTTTTATTGATTAAATCTTAATTCTTGGTTGGTAAACTCTCCTATATCATTCTCAATTATCAAAGAGTCTGAACGAGACACGTCCAAAAATCTCCTTCCAGTCATAAAGAATAAAAAAATTTTCTACTCTTTCCTTACAAAAAAATAATTTAATATTCAAGAACCAAATTCACCATATCAATAAATACACTGCCGTTTTGCGGTCCAGTTCCGAGTATTGGAAATACAATTTTAATATTAATTTTATTATTAACTTATGGAAAAGACAATGGACGTGGATCGATTTGGACTTTGACTCATAATGAATTTATTTTTCGAGCACAATATTTACAATGCCCACTAACCATTTTCTTCGAGCTTTCAAGTGGATATTTAAAAAAAGAATATATAGCGACTTGACGATCTTACGGACCATTATAAGACCTGCATAAAATAAAAATCTACGATAATAAACAAAATGTATTTCGAAGTGGAAGTATTGTAAGATAAGTACTTAATACTCCTTTATTATGTGGAGAAAATTCTGTTATGGACTAATATATACAAAGTAAGAAATGGGGAGTATGAAAAAGTAAAAAAAAAAAAAAATTAGTGACTCGTTTACAGCTGGTCTGATCGGGTATCACCATATCATTTGTTGAGAAGAGTACACTTTAGGATTTATGTTTGTAATGTCGAAAAATCAATTTGAATAAGTATTTAATTATTCATCGTGCAGAATACAAGTAGTATAGCTAGACAGGAGTCATTCCACTTACCGACCGATGGCAAAATACCAAAAGGAAAAAAAAAATTACCGACCTCTCTGTTTTACCGATCGATGGTAATATCCACGATTGGTAACTTATCCTCGAGCACAAATGGGCTCGGTCGGTAAGTGGAGTGACGCCTGTATAGCTATACTACTGATCAGAGTCGCGGTATGTGTGTGAAGTGAGAAAATTCTGTCGCTACTCGAATAGGTCTTGATTTTTGGTCGCTTTTTCGAATTTACAATGAAATATTCGATATATTGAAAAAGACCTCTTATCTCTTATCTGATTTCGATAGAAAAATCCATTCGTTGATGTAGTTTATCGATGTGGCTTTGTGACTCTACGCGTACCTTTTTCCACTCGCAGCAAACCTGTAATCTTATTCGAGGAGCGAAATTTATGATTAAGTATATTATATACAATAGATAGTGTAATAAAAATTAATATAAATGAATAAATGAATGGACCCTACGAGAAACGAGAGTTCTCAGATTATAGAATTAATAAATAAAAAGTATAAAGACCTCAGTTCCCACTCCTATCTTTCCTATGATAAAAAAAAAAAAGTCTGCAATTATCAGGGGAAAACAAATAATCAGGAGTTTTGAAATAAGTTTTTAAATAATTAGTTTATTTGTTATATTTTTTTCTATTATTATATCAATCAATTTAGAATGCTTAATTCGAAAAATTTTCATTTTTAAAATTTCCAATTTTAAACTTTAATTTTTAAGCGCACATTTTAATTTGAAGATTTTTTAAATGCAGTTTTAAAATCTTCATTAAAAAATAGGATTGTTTCAAATAGAAGATTTGGAGTAAAAAAACTTTTTTCGTTGATTAACTGTGAATATAAATAAAATAATGATTATTAAAATTGAACTATAATTTTAGAATTTGCAGATTTTAATTTTAAAAATTAAACTGTTTCACTTGGAAAGTTTTATAAGTTAAACAAATATAAACATCGGATTGAGACTCTATTAACTATTTTCAATTTTTTAATATCTTCTAAATAATTTATTTATTATTAATGGCTTTTATTAAATTTCAAATATTATTTCAGTCTTAAAAATTCAATTTTTAAACCATTCAATTTGAGATTATTTAATTATCATTTAAAATTAGTAATAATAAATTGAATATTTAAAGCTAAACAAAACAATTAATTTACAACTAAAATGGTTAAATTTAGATGTATGAATAACAATTGAACACCTATAATTTTTAGAAAAATTTTGAGCAAGTTAACAATTTATTTAGAAGTTTCAAAAAAATTCCAAATTAATTTCAAAGTTTGAAATTAAAATTATATATTAATTTAAAATAATAAAATTATATATTATAATTATACGCGTGCTGAGAAAATCGGGCTATTTTTATTAAATTTTCCGTGCAAATAGCCCTAGGCCCAATATCAAACAAAATGTAGATTTTGGATGATTTCGGAAAAAAACTAGAGGTTTTTTTAAGAATTTTGAAATGCTTCAAAGAATAAAACATTCCCTTGGAAAATTGAAAAAAAAAATTTTTTTCAATTAATTTAAAGAGAATATTTAAAAAGGTTTAGAAAGATTAACAAAATTATAAAAAATTAATTTGGAAGATTTTTAGGAAATTTGTTTAAGTTAGCAGAATTGTCAAAAAAATATGTAAGAACATTTTTGAACACATTCTCATAATTTAAAAAGAGGTTTAGAAATTCTGAAAAATAACATGTAGATAATTCAAGTTTTTGAAATAGAATTTTGAAACATTTTAATGGTTCTTAAACTATTTGAAATAAAAATAGTTTCAAATTCAGTTTAGGAAGAGTTAAGTTTATACCAAAAAAAATGTAATCGTACCATTTTTAATGTTTCTATCTTAAAATGATCTAAAAGTATATAATTAATATTTTTTAATTTATTGATTGATTCTGCAATTTAGAACATTGGAAATTACTACTTGGTAAAATTTTGAAATTTTGAACAAAAATTATTGACGAAAAATGAATGATTAAATTGTTATTTAAGAAAATTAATGTTCAATAATTTTGGTTTGGTTTGAATTTTTATTGAAAATTAATTTTTTAACTAAAAATGTAGCTATTTCATTTTTGGTTAAATAAATATGTGGCTGAAAAATTATCTTTTTCGTCTCTGGTTGAAAATTGAACTTATTTTGTTGAAAATTTCTTTTTTTTGGCAGAGGATTTTTTTTTAATTGAGAATTTATTTTGTTTAAATTGAAAATACATTATTTTGGGGGAAAGTTCCATAAAGATTGACGTTGAATATGAAAATTCCACTATTTGGTTAAAATTCGTTTTTTTTTTTTTTTTTTTTTAATTAAAAACTCAACTTTTTATCTGAAAATTTAACCATTTTATCTTCCGTTGAAAATTCAAATCTTTGTTAGAAAATTCGCCGTATTTGTTCAAAAATGTGTCCTTTTTGGTTAAAAATTGAAACTGTATTTTAATAGAAAATTATAGTTTTTTGTTTAAAATTCAACTTATTTGCAGAAAATTCAACTGTTTTTCTTGAAATTCAACTTTTTTGTAGAAAATTCATTGTTTTTGGCTTGACTATTCAACAATTTGGTTCACACTTTTTTCTGCATCGATTCAAAAATATTTTTTGTTTAAGAAATTTTATGTTTGGTTGAATTCAGCTGCTTTCTATTTGAAATAATTTTTTTAGTAGAATTAAATTGCTTTTTCTTTATTAAAAAAACATCTTTCTCTGTTGAAATTGTATTATTTTGTACAAAATTCAACAATTTTGTTTAAAAGTAATTCTTTTTGTTCAAAATACAATTATTTTGTTAGAAAAATTAATTAATAATTTTGTAAATTAAGCTAGAAAACGGATATTTTTTAGTTGAAACTTCAAATATTTTGTTAAATTTTTTTTAAAATTCAAACTTCTTTGTTTTCTTAAAAATATAACTGTTTCATTTAAACTCATTTTTAGGTTTAACAATCGTTTAAATTGATTTTTAAAATAAAAATTTTGCTATTCCTTATTTTGTTGAAATCTTATTTTATTTGATTTAAAATTAATTTTTGGCTGAAAATTATACTTTTTTAATTTTGGATAAAATTTCATTTCTTTGTTTTAAGTATTTTGTTGTAAATTTGTTTTTATTTTGGTTGAAAATTAATTTTTCTTTTTTTCATTAATCTTTTTTGTTTTAAAATTCATATTTTTGGACTGAAAATTCAATTATTTTGTTAAACTTTTTTGTTTGATTAAAAATTAATATTTTCATCTGAAAATTTAACTTCAATTTTTTTTTTTGAAAATTCAGCCATATTTTATAAGTTGAAAATGTCAACTATTTGGTATAAAACTGAACTTTCTGGTCGAATTTTTTTAAGATTAATTATTTTAGTTTAAAATTCACCTCTTTGTTTCAAAATTTGACTATTTTTTTAATTCGTTTTTTATTTTTGTAGGCAATTAATTTTTTAACTGAAAATGTAATTATTTGATTTTTGGTTTAAATCTAATCATTTTCAATATTAAATTCAAATATTTGGCTTACCAATTTAACTATTTGGTTAAAAGAAAATAAATTTTTTATACTTAAAATTCAACTTTCATTTTTGTTTGAATGTTTTTTATAAAAAAGAACTTTGTTTTGATAAAAATTAAAAAAAAATGGAAAATAAATTTTCCAACAAAAATATAATTATTTTCAAACAAGAAGAAGAATATTCTATTAAAAAAAGACGAATTTTCAACCACATAAAACCATGCTTAATTACAAAAAAATAACGTAAAATGGACTAATTTAATTTTCAGTTAAAAAATAAGTTTGAATCAAAAAATTAAATTTGTAGAAAATAGTTGAATTTCGAACGAAACGCGTACATTTTTAACCGTAAAGCTAAATTTTCGTTCAAGAAAATTAACTTTCTTTTATCTTTTTCTTTATTGAAAATTCTGTTGTTTTTTACGGTAGAAAATAATTATTCTTTGAAAGAATAATATTCTAACCAAAAAGACCAATTTTCAATCATAGAAATCCATATTCAACTAAAAAGATCAATTTTTAACGAAAAATGGAATTTAAATTTGATTTCCCGGAAATAGTTCAATAAAAAAATACAGTTTTTTTTGGTTGCTTTTTTTAATTCATTTTTTTTGTTTTAGAAAATAAACCTTTGTAATATTCTTTAAAAATGTTGAATTTTCAACACTATGAAACCATATTTAACTAAAAAAGATCAATTTTTAACGAAAAATCGAAGTTCAATTTTCAGTTCGGAAATAAATTTCAATAAATAATTTTTTAATTAATAAAAAATAAATGAATAGGAATAATAAAAAACAAATAAATAATGAAAATATAACTGTTAATTTAAATGATTTTTGTCAAAAAGAAGAATTTTCAATCAAAAAAGAGTAATTAAATAAAATAAATGGATTTCCAACTAAATATTTTAATCTTTAATTAAATTTTCTGTTAAAAATTAATGTTAAACAAAAAAAAGTATTTTCCATTGAAAACTTAAATTTTCAACCAAGCACATGATCTTTCCCACAAAAAAATTAATTTTTAACAATGTAGTTTAACTTTGACCCAAGTTGTTAAATTTTCCAATAAGAAAAATTGTCAACAATATTATTAAACTTTGAACCACTTTAAGGGCATGTGACACAGCTAAATACCTATATTACCGACCTCACTTTTTCCGTTCACTGAATGTTTTTTTGAACCTAAGAACTTTTTTTGTAAATAAA
>NC_046657.1:20591287-20610600 GCF_010883055.1 Belonocnema kinseyi | reverse complement strand
TTTATTTACAAAAAAAGTTCTTAGGTTCAAAAAAACATTCAGTGAACGGAAAAAGTGAGGTCGGTAATATAGGTATTTAGCTGTGTCACATGCCCTTAATAAGAATTTTTAACAAAATTTATATTTTAACGCTTTTCCGTAAGAGGCGCTACGAACGATGCCAACAACTAAATTCGAATCTATGTGCGCAAATTTTCCAAACGCAGCATTAGAGTTCTTACATTCCCGAGAATTTAAGTTCAGGTTATATAACCGAGAATATGACAGAATTTAGGGGAATTTTAAAGAATTTATGATTTTTAACAATATTTGTATTGTTTCAGCTATATCAGCGGTTGAATATAAATATATTAATTTATTTTTTAGAAAAAATTCTACTTTGTAAGATAACTCTTTAACAAAATCCTGGAATTTTCAACAAAAATAATTGAATTTTTAGGATAATAGTTGAATATTCAAACTAAAAAGACAAAGCTCCAACCAAAAAGTGTCATAGTTTATATTTAAACCAAAAAAGAATTAAATTTATACAACAAAAGAAAAGAATTTTAAAACTTAAAAGACGAATTTCCAAAAAAAAAAAGATTTTTCACTAAAAAAATAAATAAAAGTTTAACTAAATTATTAAACCTTCAAAGCAGAAGACAAATTTTCTTTACAAAATTGCAAGCTTTAAACAAAAAATATTATTGTTCAACAAAAAATTTAATTTCCACGAAACTGATGCATTTTACGCAAAAAAAGAAAATTTCAAACTAAAAAATGTTTTTACAAAAAAAAACGCGAATTTTTAACTAAAAAACATCAATTAAAAAATTAGAAAAGTTCCGTTTTCTGTTAAAAAATGAATTCTAAAAAAAACAAGTATTTTTCACTAAACAGTTACATTTTCAATCAGACATAAGCCTTCAGTAATAAAAATTTCACAATGTAGTTTAATTTTGGCCAAAGTAGTTGAATTTTCAATTTAAAAAGATTAATTTATAACAAGATAATTAAACTTTTAACCAACGAGATTACTTTTCAACTTAATACATAAATCTTGAACAAAAAAAGTAATTTTTTAACAAAGCGATTCAACCAAATGTTTTAAACAAATTAGTTCAATTATCAAGATAAATTTTCGAAAAAAATTGTTGAATTTTCCGTTGAAAAAGTTTTTATTCGAGTTTTCACGATCAAACTATGAATTTTTTAATAAAATTGGTGAATTCTCTAGCAAATAGTTGCATTTTTATGAAAATATATGAAATTTATTTGAAAGCAGAAAATTTGTTTATTAAAAAAAAGTTGAGTTTTCATTCAAAAAAGATTCCGGTTAACTCAGTAACATCAAAAATGAAATTTTTTTAACAAAAAAGTAAGTTTGTACGAAAAAAATTGAATTTTCAATACAAAAAGACGAATTTTTTTAACCAAAAAGAATGAACTTTTAACAAAACAGTTAAATTCTCTCATTTTTATTCAAAAAAAAAAGATTGATTTTGTACTAAAACAGATGAATTTGTAATAAAAAGAAATTTTTATAATAAGTAGAACTTTGATCCCGAAAATATTTCAGTTCATTTTTCAACACCAAAATGTAAATTTTAAACAATAAGTAAATTTTCTATGAAAGAGTTAAGTTTTCAAGAAAATAGTATAATAGCTTAATTTCTAACCAAATAGTTGCATTTTTATATAAAAAAAAGATTTACTTTCTGCTAAAGCAGGTAAACTTTAATATAAAAAAGACAAAAGTTTCAAAAAAAGAGTTGAATTTTCAACCAAAAAGTTAAAGAAAAAATGCAATTTTCTATTAATTAAAATAAATTCTGAGATTCTCATAAATTCTCAGAGAGTTTATTTCTCGATTATATTCTCATTACCTTTCTCGAAGTAATATAATCGACTCAGAACTCCAACTCTACTCCTTATTCTACTTTGTGGTTCTAGTTTTCTGGCAAAAACTTTGCTTGATTTGAGTTTGAATTTCCCGGGCACTTTTGTAACTTCGCCAGCGTCTCCTAGTGAGCCGTAAGCTTAATCATTTTCCGATGAAAACGCATCTAGAGTCGCCCGATGGAAATTCGATTCGTGGTTTAAAATTCCACGTTGACAGATTGACGATTGCTGTGTCGGTCTTCCACGTTGTAAGCGTGGGGAAAGAGTCGTTCGAGTTGTCGGGTTGGTTGGCACTTACAACGGGATGCCGAAGTTGACTCCGTCGATTCTTTCACTTTCATAGAAGCCGTGCCTTTTTCCAGTCAAGTTCCACTCGCTTATATCGAAAACATTGTGAAAAAAACTTCAAAAAATGAAGAACCTTCTCATTTTCCTGTTACTCGCCTTTCCGGTCGTTATTTTCACTGCAAATGGAGGTAAGTTACTTGTTAAAATTGAAACATTTAATCCACTTTGACTTGTCGACAATCGAAACAGCATGTTCGCCTTAGAATGACATTTCAATGAAAATTTTTTTATATAATGTTCGATTATTGAAAATAAATATTGTGCTGAAATTTGAAATCGGGTTGATTTTTCTAACTGGGTGGAATTTCATTCGATATGCTCGGTAAAGTGGTTCTGCTCCACTTTTGGGGTCCAGATGATCCAGATTTGATGAAGATTTTATATCCGGCATTGATTTATTCATTTCTTTATAGTGGGAAATTCTTTATTTTCATTATTTTCTTAATATAAGTAATAAAAAATCTAACAATTTTTCATTGTTTTAAGTCTGAATAAGATAAATAAACAAATTCCTATTATAGTTTTAAGAGATATTTTAATTGTTTCTTGCAGGTATTTAGAATGACTGGAAATTGTTTAAATAAAAAATTAAGTTGTTAAAAGAATTCACGATTGATTTGTATCCACATCATTCCGAATGAATCCATTTCTTTAAATTTGATTTTAAATAATCAATATTTGATTAGAACTTGATTTCCATATCAGAAACCCGTTATATCATAAATTCGTTTTTCCGTTGCTTTGAGATTTATCTTATTAAATTGAAAATTCAAATACATATCTAGTTGAATTTTTATTAAAAGTATTTTTTTTAACTGAAAATTTACTATTCCATTTTTTAAATTTATGTATATATATATTTCTTTAGTTAAAAATTCGACTTTGTTTTTAGTTGAAAATTAATTTTTTTTACTGAAAGTGTAATTTTTGGTATTTTTTGTGGAAAATTTGGCTTTTTAGTACAAATAATTATTTTTGGTTCAGATTTGAACTATTTTGTTCAAATTTTTTTTTTCTTTTGAATAAACAATAATTTTTAAACTGAAAATTTAACCATTTTTCGTTGAAAAGTTATATTTTATAGTTTAAAATTTATTTATGTCTGAAAAGTAAATCCTTTTTTTTTCCTTTTAGAAAATTATTTTTTTTGCTTGAAAATTCAGATTTTTGGTACAAATTAATTTTTTTTAGGTGAAAATTTTCCTATTCCTGTTTTGGTTGAAAATGCATTTCTTTCGTTAAAAATTAAACGTTTGTTGAAATTTCTAATTTTTTAAATAAATTTTTTTAAACTGAAAATGTAGCTATACAAATCTTGGTTAAAAATTTATTTACTTTATTGAAATTAAAAAATTTTTTAAAATAAAATATTATTCTTGTTTGAAAATCCAGTTTTGTTGAAATTTTGGCTTTTTAATTCATTTTTTGTATCCAAAATTGTACAAATTTTGGTTGAAAATTTCACCGTTTGTTCAAAATTCGTTTTTTTTAATGTTAATTCTTTTTAGTTAAAAATTCGCCTTTTTATAGAATATTACTCTCCTTGTTGAAAATTCATTTGTTTTGTTGAAAATGTTACTATTTTGTCGAATTTTTAAAAATTTGAAATACATTTTTTAAACTGAAAATTGAACTATTTCATTTTTATTCAAATTGTATTTTCTTAATGTTAAAATTAAACTATTTTGTTAAAAAATAGTTTTTTTTTAATTGAAAATAAAAGTATCATTAAAAAAAAAATTATTATGCTTAAAATTAGTTTTTTTGTTGAAAATTATTTTTTAAACTAAAAATGTAATTATTCTATTTTTGGTTGAAAATTTGTCTTTTTTTTATTGAAAATTTAACAATGTCGTTGAAAATTCGACCTTTTTTTTTGAATTTTCAATCCAAAATATGAATTCTTATCAAAAAATGTATTTAATGAATTTAAAAGAAAAAAAATCTAATTTAGAAGACAATTTAACAAATTTTTGGAACATTTATAACAGAAAAAACTAATATAATTTTCAATTAAGAAAAATCAAATTTTTTACCCAAAAAGAAGCAAAACACGATTTTGAAGAATTTTGAAAGGTTTCAAGGAAACAAAAAACGTTCTTAAGATTCCAGGAAATATTAAACTTAATTTTCTATTTTGAAAAATACATTTTGACAGAAAATTTTAAAAGGTATTACAAATTTTTGAACAAAAATTGGAAGATATTCTGGCAATTTTGGTTTATTTCTAAAGATTCAAAAGAATTTTACGAACAATTCGGGTCAGTTTCAAAGATCTACGAGTAAAAAAGTTTCCTAATGTTAAATTGGAAGATTTTTTTTGAAAATTATAAATTTTTTGTTTGCTTTGATTATTTTTCTTAAGGGTTTGTAAAATTTATCCCGTAAGGAGTGATTAAAGAATAGGAAATTGTAATTTATAATAAATTAATATAAATAATGAATAATGTAACAAATATTGTTGGCCGTTCTTCAAATAAAAAATTAGGTTGCTAATAAATTATAACTTTGTTTCTATCTACATTATTGCGACTTAATACATATTTTTTTTTTTTTTAGTGATTTGTATTTGCTTAAATCGATTTGTAAACAAATTTTTTTATTGATATTAATTATTTTAACTGTTCAATATCGATATTAAAGGTTGATTGTTTTTTAGTTACAAATTTTTCTTTTTGGTAGAAAATTATTTATTAAAATAAAAATTCAGATTTTTAGTTGAAAAATTAATTTTGTGGGTGAAAAGTTAAAGATTTGATTGAAAATTCGTTTTTTGTTGGTAACTATTATTTTTTGTTAAAAATTCGTTTGTTTTTCGTTGAAAATTAATTTTCTAAATTGAAAATTGGTCTGTTTCGAGAGAAAACTCTTCTTCTTGTTTTAAAATTCATTATTTTATTTGAACATTTATTTGTTTTGTTAAAAATTCGTATTTTTTGTTGGAAAATTAAATCTTTTAGTTAAAAATTCGTTGTTTTTTTTTTAAGAAAATAAGTCTCGTTTGAACATTCATTTGTTTCTTCGAAATTTTTACGAAAAATTTCTTAATTTTTTAAATTACCAGATTAATAATTTTTTAACATAAAATTGATCTTTTTTAGATTAAAATTGATTCATTTCTTTGAAAATTAAAGTATTTTGTTGAGAATCAAAATATTTTGTTGAAAATTAATTTTTTAAATTGAAAATGTATCTACAATTTTTTGTTAGAAATTTAATTATTTGATCTAAAACTCGTTCTTTCTGATAAAATTTGTTTAGTTAAATATTCGTCTTTTTGGTAAAAAATTATTTTTCATGTATGAAAATTCAGATTTTTAGTTGAAAATTAATTTTCTAAACTGAAAATTTGTCTTTTTTGTAAAAAATTATTTTTCTTGTTTGAAAATAAATATTTTTATTTGCAAATTCTGTTGTTTTTTACAAAAGAATTCTTTTTTGTTGAAAATTTGTCTGTTTGGGAAAAAATTATACTTCTTGTTTTAAAATTGATCATTTTGTTTAAAAATTCATTTGTTTTGTGTAAAATTTAACTATTTGTATTTTAGTGTATTTTTAAAACTTATAATCCATTTTCAAGAGCTTTTAATTTAAGGGAATTTTTTATTAATTTTATTAGTTTCATGGGATTTCAAAAATTTTATTTCTGGGTGAAAATTAAACTATTTTGTAAGAAATTAGTGTTTTGGGCTGAAAAATTCAACAGTAGTTGAATATTTTTCTTTTTGAGGTACAAGTTTGATTATTTTCGTAGAAAATTCAACTATTTGGATGAAAATGAACTTTTTGGTTAAAAATGAGCATTTTCTTACTGAAAATTTAATTGTTTTGTAAATGATTCATGTTTTTAATTTGCAAATTTAACAGTTTGGTTCAAATTTTTTTCTCTATTGATTGGAAAATTATTCTTCGTAGAAAATTAACTTTTTTTGTTAAAAATTCGTCCATATTTTTTGGAAATTCATCTCTTTTGAAACAAGAGATTAATTTTAAACAAAAAAGGTAACTTTTTGAGAAATTAGTGGAATTTTCAATAAAATAATTAAACTTTCAACGAATTTGTGGAGTTTTAAACTAAACACCAAAAATATAATATTCCATTTTAATACAAATTATTAACTGTCTAACATAAATGGTGAGTTTGTAACAACTAAAAAAAGATTTTTTCACGAAAAGATAAATTTTCAATAAAAAAATTTGAATTTTTTACGAAAGTATAAATTTTCGTCCAAAAACGATGAATATTTTCAAAACAATCGTTGAATTTTCACAAAAAAGATGTTTTTTAATTCAAAGAGATTATTTCTTTAAAAAAAAATACAATAATAGACTTTTTAAATAAAAAGAATTAATTTTCAACCAAAAAAGACGAATTTTCTACCAAAGAATATAAATATTCTACCAAAAACGATTACTTTTTTACAAAAAACTTTAATTTTCAACAAAATAATTAAATCTTTAATTAAATATTAGAATTTGTAACCAAAAAGTAGAATTTTGAACCAAAAAAATGATTTATTAAAAATTCCACTAACGATTTTTTTAAAATTTTATTTTTTTTTCTGTTAAAGATTCATAATTTTAGTTGTAAGTTCGTTTTTTGGTTAAAAAATAAAATTAACAATTCTTTTTTTTTGTAAAAATGTTTTTTTTTTTTAAACTGCAAATTCAAATATTTTGTTAAAAAAAGTCAACTGATTAATTGTAAATACACTTTTTTGTTGTTATTTCATGTTCTTGTTTTCAAAATTAAATTATTTTATAGAGAATTACCTAGACGTTTTGGCTTGAAAATTCAACAAACTGTTTTTTGTTTTTAATTAAAATTTTGTTGTGGACATATCAATTACAGCATTTTTGATTAAAAATTAATATTTTTGTTGAAAATTCAATAATTTGGTTAACATTATTTTTCATCCTTGACTGAAAAATTTTTCTTGGTAGAAAATGCATTTTTTTTTTTAGAAACTTCATCTCTTCTTGAGTTTTTGGTTAAAAATTCAACTTTTTAGTTAAAGATTTATCTGTTTTGGTTAAGAATTTGACTATTTTATTGAAAATTAAAAAATTTGGTACAAAATTTAACTTTTTTGGCTGCTTTTTTAATTGAAAATCAATTTTTCTTGATAGGAATTCATCTAATTAATTTTTTGTTTAAAAAATGAACTTTTATGGTTTAAAAAAGGAAAATATTTATCTGTTTTGCTCGAAAAATTAACCATTTGGTAACGGATTTAACTAAAAGATAAAAAATTGAATGTACTTGTAAAAAAAAAAATAGTCTAGTTCAATTTCTTTTAAATTCATTCTAATTTTACGGAAATCAATGGAATTTTTTGAATTGAAAAATTTTCTTCAATTCTTTAGAATTGAATATAAATTATTTTTCAAGTCTTGTGAATTAAGTAGGAATTTTTTTCCCCTTTAAGCGCGAAAGAAGTACTTTGAATTGATAGCTGGAGGCTCTCAACTAAAAATTGGGTACATTTCGATGCATGATATTCGATCAAATATATTTTTTTTTTCAGGATCGGGATTTGCTTACGCTCAAGATGAAGAAACAGCCGATGAGATGGTGGACGTTGAAGGAGAGGATGGTGCAGTGACAACTGAAGAGGAGCCGGAAGAAGAGACAGTGACAGCATCGAAGGACGTGGACACGACAATTTTATTCATAGAACCGATCCACAACTTGCTCAATACTCTTGGTAATTTTTTTTTTTTTTTTTTTAATTATTTACTTGAACATTTTCAGGCCGGAAACTTGACCGGGAAACCGGAAATTTAATTTAAACCCTGGGAATTTACTTATGATCGCAAATAAAAATTCAAATTTTCATTATTTAAATCATTTTGATCATTTTAGAAAAGTGATTTCTACTTTATCTATTTATGAATTCAACTAATTGGTTAAAAGTTTAACATATTTATAAATAATAATTTTTTTTTATTGAAGATTCATCTCTGGTTGAAAATCAATTTTTTTTTTATCTAAAAATTTAATTATTCAAGTAGAAAATTTAACTATTTTGCCGAAAATACGGTTCTATTTTTATCTTTTCTATTTTTGTTGGGAAGTTTTATTTTCGCCCTCTTTTTTCAGTTGTTATTTTTGTCTCTAATGAGCCGAAAAGTAAGGTAATTTGGAAGTCTGTTTTTTAATTGTAACTCTTTTTCATACTTCTTTTTAGAATAAACAATTTTCTCATAGAAAAATATATTTTTGTTTGATCTTAAATTAAAAATGTATCTTTTTCTTTCTAATTAAATTTTTAATATTTCACTGAAATTAACATCTTGTACTTACAAATTCATCAATTAAGAAAAAGTTTATGTACTTTGTGGAAAATTCGTCTTTTTTATAGAAAACTAATCTTTATGGGCTGAAAATTGCTCTTTTTTATAAAAATTTAAACTATTTTTTTTTAGAAAATTATATTTTTCTTTTAAAGTTAATCTTCTTAGTTTAAAAATGTGTCTTGTCGGTTGAAAATTCAAATATGCCGGTTAAATATTTATGATTTTAAGTTGAAAATTCATATTTTAGGTTGGAAATAAAGATACTTGGTTAAAAGTTAAACTCTTTTGTCAATAAATATTTTAACTTTATAATTATTCAAAATTATTTTTTAGTTGAAATTTCGTCTTTTTTCTGGAAATCAATGTTCTTGGTTAAAAATTCATCTTTTTGGTCAAAAATTAAATTATTTTATTTAAATATTTATCATCTTAGTTGAAAATTTATTTTTCTGTTTGAAATTAAACTATTTTAGTCAATAATTTACCATTTTAGTTGAAATTTAATTACTTTGTTTGCAAAAGTTTTTATTTAAAAGTAAATCTTCTTGTCTAAAAATTCTAATATTCTAGTTAAATTTTTATGATTTTAAGTTGAAAATTCATATTTTAGGTTGGAAATAAAGATACTTGGTTAAAAGTTGAACTCTTTTGTTAAATTTATGTTTATTATTCCTAATTTTAATTTAAAATTTCTGTTTTTCTGAAAATTGAACTGTTTTGTTAAAAATTTGTTTCCTTTTTAATTGAAAACTATATATTTTTTTCAATACCACTTAAATATTTCATAATATTAATTCAAAACCTATTTCTTTTATTGGACATTCATTTTTTTACTCAAAATTTAGTTATTCAAATTTTGGTTGAAAAATGATCTTTTTCAGTTGAAATTCGTATTTGTTGGTAGAAATTAATCTTTTTGGTTGAAAATTCATTTTTCTGGTATGAAGATAATTTTTTATTTAAATATTTATCATCTTAGTTGAATATTTCATAATTTTAGTTAACAATTCATCTATTGGTTAAACATTATTTTTTTTGACTTAAAATTTAATTATTCAAGTTTTGCTTGACAATTCATATTTTTTTCGGATTTTTTTTTAGTTTGAAAATTCAACTATTTCAGTTTTTTCTGATCTTTTATATGGTACAAAATGTATGTATTTTTTTTTGAAAATTTGTCTTTTCTGATGGAATATTAGTCTTCTTGGTTGAAAATTTAACTATTTATTAGTTTGATAAAAAAAAACAACTAAAAAGATCAATCTTCTATAAAAAAAATTACTTTTGAATAAAATGCATGAATTTTTCACCATTTTGTGTATTTTCAGTAGAATTTTCAACTCCTTTAAAAAATCAAAATTTGGTTTAAAATTCATGTGTTTTGTTGAAAATTAATTTTTTACGCGTAGAAAATTTATCTTTTTAGTTGAAAATTTGTTGCTTTGGTTGCAAATTTAACTATTAGGTTTGAATAATCCTTTAAAAATTCGAAATTTTGTTGAAAATTTATGTACTTTCCAAAAAATTATTATTTTTGGCTGAAAATTCATTTCTTTGGTTGAAAATTATTATTGTTTCTATTGAAAATTAATTCTTTTATCTAAAAATTTAACTATTCCATTTTTTTGTCGAAAAATTATGTTCAAAATCCATTTTTTAAATGAATTTTTTAACTTATTTTGTTGAAAATTCGTCTTTTTAGGTTGAAAACTCGATTACTTTGGAATAGTTGAATTTTCAACCGAGAAGATTAATTTTTAAATATATTTATATATAAATATAAATATATATAATATAGTAATGTAGATAAAAAAACTTTAATTTAAAACAAAAAAACCGTTGGATTTAAGCAACAAAAACTAATTTGTAAACAAATATTTGAATCCTCACCCAAAACAGATTTATTTTGAAACAAACATGTGGATTTTGAACAAAAAATCATATTTTCTACCAAAAAAGAAGAGATTTTCTATCAGATTGTATAATTTTCGAATCAAAGATACGAATTTTTTACCAAACAGCGATATTTTCAACCCAATATTTACATTTTCGACCAAAAAGAAAAATTTTCAAGAAAAGCCATAACTTTTGAACCAAAGAGTTGAATTTTCAATCATTTAGATTAATTTTCTACCAGAGAAGATGAATTTGGGTAATTTTTTATTGATATTTTATTCTTTTTCAAAATTTTTCAAGTAAATAGTTGAATATTTAAACTAAAAATGGAGCCAAACACGAAGTAGTTATTTTCATTAAGGAGAATTAATTCTATATAAAAAACTATTTTTTGATAAAAAAGAACTGCTTTTCTAAAAAAAAAAAATGAAAAAAAAAACAGTTCAATTTTGTACCAAAGAATTAAATTTTAGAGTTTTAAAGCCAAAAAGAGTAATTTTCTACGAAAAAATTTGAATTTTCCACAAAAAAGTGAACTTTTACCAAAATCGTTAATTTTTTACTTAAAAAAATTAAATTTTACTTAACCAAAAAATAAAATTATTTTAAAGTTATGAATTTTCAATCTGAAAAATTAAAATTTAAAAAATATTTCAATCAAAAAATAAATTTTAATTTAATCAGCAAATATAAATTCTCAACAAAATACTTGTATCCTAAACGAGAACTGATTAATTTTTAAACTAAACAGTTTCATATTTAAAAAAAAGGCAAATTTTCAATCAAATACAAAGTTTTTTTACCACATGGCGAAATTTTCTACCAAGTTTTTACATTTTTTAATAAAAAATAAGAATTTTTTATAATCAGTATCATTTTTAACCAAAAAATGTGAAATTTCTACAGAATGAGGTGAATTTTAAAACTAAGAAGATGAATCTTCAATGAAATAGTTTAATTTTCTATTAAAAAAAAAATTATTTAGTCAACAAGGACAAAAAGTTCAATCAAATTGTTGAAGTTTTATGTCAGAAAGATCAATTTTTAACAAAAACATTTGTATTTTCAACCGAGAAGTATGCCTTTATTCAAAATTATTGAATTTTAAATAAATTTATACCATTTTTATGTCAAAAGGATGAACTATTAGAAACACAAATTTAATAGTAGACTTGTGAACCGATTAGGTCAGAAAACTGGAAATTCGGCCCTAAAAACAAAGTTTATTTCTTCTAAATTTTCAGAATTGCCAGGAGGTGTCCCTGTCGAATTTCTGATTGGTTTCACGAACAAAGGCGAGAACGATTTCATCGTCGAAACCGTAGAGACCTCTTTCCGCTATCCCATGGATTTCAATTTTTACATTCAAAATTTCTCAACGGTCGCCTACAACAAAATCGTGAAACCCGATCACGAAGCGACTCTCGCTTACTCGTTCGTGCCATCCGAGACTTTTGCCGGAAGGCCTTTCGGCCTGAATGTCAACTTGAATTACCGAGATATTGTAAGTTGTTGATTTAAAAACAAACTTAAAGCTTTTTTTTGTAAAAAAAAGGTAAAATTCCTAATTTAAACACTTTCGTTTGCTTGTAGAGTGGCAACGCTTTTAGCGAGGCTGTTTACAACGAGACGGTGCAGATTATCGAATTGGACGAGGGCCTCGATGGTGAGACAGTATTCCTTTATGTCTTCCTTGCCGCTTGTGTCGTTCTTACGCTAGTTGGAGGCCAGCAATTGCTCTCGTCCTTTGGTCGAAAATCGCGATCCACCTCCTCGCGCAAGGCTCCAGTTGAGATGGGAACTTCGAATCCCAACAATATCGACTACAGCTGGGTGCCGGAGGAAACCCTCAGACTATGTAAGTTGAATAGTTGATGTAAAATTACGTTTTTAGGCTTACGCGCGCCTGACAATGTTTTTCGGGAACTAGTGCGCAGTTATAAATGCCATAGGAATCTACTGCGCAGGTGTAAGTGCCGCAGAGATCTCCTGCGCATATTGACATGCTATTAAACTCTACTGCGCAGATATAAGTGCCTTAGAGATCTACTGCGCATGTAAAATTGCCATACAGCTCTACTGCGTATATTTAAATGCGATGGAAGTCTACTGCGCAGCTATAAGTGCCGTAGAGATCTACTGCGCAACTATAAATGTCGCAGGAATCTACTGCGCAACTATAAGTGCCGTAGAGATCCACTGCGCATATGAAATTGCCATACAGTTCTACTGCGCATATTTAAATGCGATGGAACTCTACTGCGTAGATATCAAGGCCATATGAATCTACTGCGCAACCACAAGTGTCGCAGATATTTACTGCGCATTTAAAATTGCCATAAATCTCTACTGCGCATATTTAAATGCCGTAGGAATCTATTGCGCAACTTTAAGTGCCGTTGAGGTCTACTGCGCATATAAAATTGCCATACAGTTCTACTGCGCAACTTTTCAACTTTTTTAAAAGAAAATTTGTTTTTTTTTGGGTTGAAAAAATTAAACTATTTTGTAGAAAATTAATTTTTTAATATTAAATATTTAATATATTCAACATATAATAAACAACTGGCAAATATCACACATATTTAACATATATATTTAATATATTTTGGGATAATCCGTTGCAGCTCTGTATGTGAAAATGCCAACAAAATGAAAAAACTTCGGGTGCGAATTTGCACTAGTGTACCGTCTGAAGATTAAAAGTAAAGTTTTTTTTCCCGTATAAATTGGAAGTATGAATTTTTTCAGAATGAGGCAGAAAAAAAATATCGTTAAAAATTAAGTAATTTAATGATAATCTGTCTTTGTTGGTGAGATTCAATTGTTTTTTATTTTAAATTAATTTTTTTTAATACCAACTATTACATTTTTTGTGGAAAATTTATGTGTCTTAAGTCGAAAATTCAACTGATTTGTTGCAATTAATTTTAACTGATTGGATAGAAATAAATTTTTTTGTTAGCAATTCTTATGATCGGGTAAAAAATTCAATTGTTTTTAAAAAAATGCAACTTTTTGCCTTAAAAATTCCAGAAATTTGGTAGGAAATTCAACTATTTGTTTTAAAAATAAAACATTTTTGTAGAAAGTTCGTTCTTTTTATTAAAAATTAATTCTCCTCAATGAAGATTTAAATTCTCTATTTTTGGATAAAAGTTAATCCTTTTTGGTTTAAAAATTGAACTACTTAGTTCAAAAGAAATGTTAATGAAAAAAATA
Source organism: Belonocnema kinseyi (assembly GCF_010883055.1). Classification (NCBI taxonomy): domain Eukaryota; kingdom Metazoa; phylum Arthropoda; class Insecta; order Hymenoptera; family Cynipidae; genus Belonocnema; species Belonocnema kinseyi. Next base: position 20,596,950 of record NC_046657.1, on the reverse strand, counting down.
TAAACTATAATTGAATTAAATACAATTTCAATTTTGATTTAAAAATTATTACTTTTTGGTATAAAATTAATTCTCTTGGTTAAAAATTTAACTATTTTATTAAAAATTCATGTATTTTTCTGAAAATTCCTCTTTTTTTTAAAGAAAATTCTTTTTTTTTTTTTGTTTAAAATTCAAGTATTTGGCTAAACATTTAACAACCAAAATTCAATCATTTTCTGGGTTGATTATTCAACTTTTTTGTTCTTAAAAAATTTTTCTTTACATTGCTAAAAATTAATTTTGTGTTTTAATATTCACCACTTTAATTTAAAATTCAACTCTTTGGTTGTCAGTTTTACGATTTTTTTTTAATTCTTGTATTTTTTTGCAAAATGAACTACTTTGGTTTATCATGAAGCTTTTTTTATTGAAAAATCATATTTCTTGGTTAAAAAAATTAACTATTTTGTAGAAAATTATCTTTTTTGTAGATAAAACGTTCATCTTTTTTGGTTAAAAATACAAGTGTTCGAAAATTGATTTAAGTTGATTAAAATATTTTTAATGAAAATTTTAACTTTTAATTGACAATTAAAAATAATTAATTGATAATTCAAAATATTAAGTTTAAAAATGAACTTTTTTGTTGAAAATTCACATTCTTGGCTTGAACAATCAACTTTTTAAAAGAAAACTCGTCTTTTTGTCTTGAAAATTTTACTAATTTGGTTAAAAATCCACAATTTGTTTGAAAATTCCAAAATTTTGATAGAAAATTCAACTATTTGTTTAGGAATTAAATGTATTGTTGGAAATTCAACTATTAAGTTTAAAAATGAACTTTTTTGGTGAAAATTCACATTTTTGGCTTCAAAAATCAACTTTTAAAAAGAAAATTAATCTTTTTGGCTTGAAGAAGTTAACAATTTGGTTAAAAATCCACAATCTGTTTGAAATTTCATATTTTTAGGTCGGAAATTCCAAAATTTGCATGGAAAACTCGAATATTTATTTAGAAATTAAATGTAACTATTTTGTTTAAAATTGTTTATTCAAATATCAAATTTTATTATTTGTAAATTCAATTATTTGGTTAAAATGAACTTTTTTGAAAAAATTCACATTTTTTATTTGAAAATTCCACAATTTGGTTGAAAATGCATGTTTATGGTTAAAAATTTAACTATTTCAATAGAAAATTTAAATATTTGTTTAAAAATTTTCATTTGAAATTAAACAATTTTCTTACAAATTTATTTTTCTATTGAAATATTAATTATGCATTACATTTTTCGTTGAAATTTCACATTTTTCGGTTGAAAATCTAATTATTTTGTAGAAAATTTACCTTTTTTCTTGAAATTTTTAATTTGACACATCTGGAATCTTCAAATATCTTTTTGAAATTTCTCAGGAATCTTAGGAAAATTATATTCATATAATTTCAAAAACAAATAAACTTAAAAACTAAATAGTTATACGAAATTTAAACTTGAAGGGGAAATTTTTCAAATAGAAAAATCCATGAAAAAATAATATTTGCGCACTAAATAAATAAATAAATATACGCAGTAGAATTCTATCACATTTAAGACAAAAATGTGAATTATCAACCGAAAAGTTAATTTTTAAACCTAATAGTTTGAATTATCAATTGAGAGGTGGAATTTTTGACCCAAAATATGAATTTTCCAACAGATTGTTGATTTTTTTTACCAAATTGTTAACTTCTTCAAGCCAAAAAGATTAATTTTCTCTTAAAAATGGATTTTTGAAGCCGAAAATGGGAATTTTCAACAAAAAAATTTATTTTAAACTTAATAGTTTGAATGATTAATCAAAAATTAACATTTTAATAAACAATATTTTAGTTTAGTGGAATCTTCAACTAAACTTAAATTAGTTTTCAACCACTTGTATTTAAAAAAAAAAGGTGAACGTTTTACCTACAAAAAAGATAACTTTCAACAAAATAGTTAATTTTCTTTAACCCAAAAATATGAATTTTCAATAAAAAAAGGTTCAGGACAAACCAAAGTAGTTCAGTTTTCAAAAATATACAAGAGTTTTGAAAAAAAAATCGTAAAACTGACAACCAGCGGATGCATTTTAAATAAAAGTGATGAATCTTTAAACCAAAAATTAATTTTTAGCAAAGTAAAGACAAATTTTTGAAGAAAACAAAAGTTGAATATGCAACCTAGAAATATGGATTTGCTACCAAAATGATTGAATTTTTGTTGTTGAATATTCAGCCAAATAGATAAACTTTCTAAAAAAAAGATTAATTTTTTTTTAACCATGAAGATTAATTGTTTACCAAAAAAGATAAATTCTTAAAAAATAAATAACTTTTTAACCAAATACTTGAATTTTAAACAAAACAATGAATTTTCTTTTTAAAAAAGAGGATTTTTCAGAAAAATACAGGAATTTTTAATAAAATAGTTAAATTTTCAAACAAGAAAATTAATTTTATAACAAAAAGAAAGAATTTTAAAATCAAAATTCAAATTGTATTTAATTGAATAATAGTTTATATTTTTTACGTTACAATTTTTTTTGTATGTAGTTTAATTTTTTAACCACAAAAGATTCATTTTTATCCAAAAATAGACTATTTAAATTTTTATTGAGGAGAATTAATTTTTAATAAAAAAACGAACTTTCTACCAAATATCTGGAATTTTTAAGGCAAAAAGTAGAATTTTTTTAAAAACAGTTAAATTTTCTAGCCGATAATAAGATTTTTTAACAAAAAAGTTTATTTCTTACCAATCAGTTAAATTTTCAATAAAATAGTTAAGTTTTCAGTTAAAAAATTAATTTTGAACAACAAAAGAACCAGTTTTCTACTAAGATTATGAATGTTTAACAAAAAAATTGAACCTTTAAGAAATCAGTTTAATTTGCTACAAAGCAGTTGAATTTTCCTCTGAAAAAGATGAATTTTGTATAAAAAATTTAATAGTTGGCATTAAAAAAAAAATGTTTCAAAATAAAAAACAGTTGACTTTCATCAACAAAGACGGATTATCAATAAATTACTTAATTTTTAACAATAACATTTTTTTTCTACTTAGAAAGAAAATAAAACAACTAAGTACATCAATTTTCAAACAAAAGATTAACATTTTCTACCTAATATATTTTGGTAGTAAAAAAATTCATTCCAATTGTTAAACTTTTAAGCCAAAAAGTCACGTTTTCATTAAAACAGTTGAATTTCCTAGCAAAACGCTTCATACTTTAAATTTATACAAAAAAAGATTTTACTTTTAAATAAAACAGTTTAGAATTTAGCCAAAAAGAGAGAATTTTCAACAAAATAGTGAAATTCTGAACGAAACTAGATAATTATTAATCTAGTTGTGTTTTTTACGAAAAAAGAATAATTTTTTACGAACACAAATGGATTTTCTCTAAAATAGTTTTATCTTTTGATACGAAAATATGAATTTTTAGTAAAGACGTTAATTTTAAACCAAATAGTTCAATTTTCAGTCAGAAATATGAATTCTCCAGGAAAAATCTAATGGTTGATATTTCAATAAAAAAAGATTTTAATTTTTCAAAAGAAAAAATCACTGGAAATTTCCCCAGAAATCATAGGAAAATTTATTATTTTCTTGAAACCTTTCAAACAAAAGCTTCTTTTTTCGAAATTTTCAAAAATCTATGCTTTTTTTTTTAATTGTTTACAGTCCTCAAGATTAAAATTATTTTCGAATCTTTTCAATACGTCTTAAACTTATAAATATCTAGAATGAATAAGACAATAATTCAGGTATGAAAATTCAACTATTTGATTAAAAATTCTTCTATTTCGTAGGAAATTCGTCTCTGTCGGTTAAAAATCCAACTATCGTTTTTGGTTGAAAATCCACCTTTATTAGTTGAAAACTAACTTTTTTCTTGAAAATTCATTTCTCTTGATTGAAAGTTCAATTATTTGGTTGAAAATGCGAACCATAAATGCCATAGAAATCTACTGCGCAGGCGTATATTCTGCAGAAGCCTAATGCGCAGCTATTGAGGCGACTGGCTATTAATGGCTGCGCAGTAGCCTTCTGTGGCATTTATAGCTGCGCAGTAGCTTCCTGTTGAATTTGTGGCTGCGTAGTGAAATTAAAGTGACAGAAAAGTACATTGGCCTTTGTTTTTTTCTCTGTTTTGTAGTCGACAAATCAAAGAAGAGCCCAAAGCAAAGCCCGAGACAGCGAACAGCGAAGAGAACTGCAGGCTCCGACGACTGAGGTATCTGGGGTCAACTTAATGTGATTATTTAATAAATTCGCCCTGAAGGGGGTCGAAAAGCGTCATTGCTTTCAACTCAACAGATGCAGACTTTTCTAAACAGAGTGTGAATATATAGGACTTTGTTAATTAATAATTTATACAGTTAAGCCGTTTTTCCATCATCGAAACATGAATAGTTTTTTTTTTCAGTAAACTCTTCCGTAGTCGCTGACTTAAAAAACTCGAATTTTGACTACCGGAGAAATGAAAATTCTCACTATTTTCGCACATTGCACAAATATCCATGTATAATTTGGTACTTTGTAGCTTATATCGATCAAGAGTTTCTGTTAATATTTATTTGATTGTTCACGTCGAGTGTTTATTTTTTTTTGCAATTTTTACAATTTTCGAAATTGTAAAATTTATAGTTTAGTTGGGATAGAATTAATTAATTAATTAATTAATTAAATGAGAAATAATTGGAAAGAGTACAAAATTTCGAAGAGGATTTTCGCTCTTCGCGATCGTATTTAGCACAATTAAATAAATTTGTGAATGTGTGTTCCATCAGAGTGTACTCTTTTTGTTGAACGTAATTAAAATAATTAAATTAATTGAAAAATTGCAAATCTGGAGAGCCTGCAAGATTTATATTGAATCATACTTAGAATTGTAAATAAAACTTTCATAGATATCTATTTATGTGTCTGGATTTATTTATATTAATTTCCATCAATTATTGACGCAAATTTTTAAGAAATTAAGCCATCGGAATTTTCTCAGGATTGATTACGTAATTATTGAAGGCATAGAAATCTACTGCGCTGCCATAAATATCACAGAACTCTACTGCGCAACTATAAATCCTCGGTCGCTTTTAGACCTGCGCAGTAGACTTCTGTGGAATTTATGGTTGCGCAATAGGTTTCTACGCCATTTGTACGTAGGACTAACCTTCAACTTTTTCTTGTCCCTGGGAAATGGAGGTAAAAGTGAAATTATTCGATTTTGAATTGAATCGAAAGAAATGATTGCAGATTAAGATCCATTCTTGATTAATATTAATTACAGTAAGTGTAAAAATAATTATTTGTGAGGTTGCGGTTCATGAACATTTACTTTTACACACACTGCGTTGTGCGCTCAGCATGCTACTGCTGTAGTGTGCACCAACGTAACAACGTGTGCAAATCATAGAGATATTACAGATAGAGACGGCAAGCCATAGGCCGCTCTGTGAGGGTGAGGTGACTGCTGAGGACCTCTGATTCTCTTTCTACGCGTGGACAGATTCCAAGCTGGCTTGTCGCCTCTATCCATGGTGTAAATATGTCAAACTAAAACAATTGAACTGTTGAAGTTTGACATTCTCTTCTGAGGTTTTTAGTTGGGAAATAAATGTTGTTGGGAATCTTACATAAGTCTCAGTGTGTTTTTAA
>NC_046657.1:20573778-20591187 GCF_010883055.1 Belonocnema kinseyi | reverse complement strand
TGTTTTATGGTAATTTGAAAATGAATTTTATATCCAAACAAAATTATCTACTTTTTTTTATCTATACAACATGCACGAGCAACGCAGCAGTTTCCCATTTTTGTTTGTTTGATTCGCAGATTTAGGGATCTCAGTCGATATCTAGGGATAAATAAGGTTCGAGTTGGGGATAAACCGTTCCGCCCATCTGGCAACACTGTCGAACCAAGCCACATTTCTTCTGGAAGATCTGAACACGTTTGGTCTCACTTCGTCAAAAGGTCAGTTTCGTTAGTAAATCGACGCCCTTTTAGCTGTTTTTCTGCTTCCGGAAACAAACTAAAGTCACAGGGAGCAAGATCTGGACTGTAAGAAGGGTGATCTAGAATAGTGAGTCCAGATTTGACCAAAAAAGCTACTGTGACCTTCGCTCTGTGAGCCAGTGCATTGTCGTGGTGGAATAGCCAGATGCTGAGACGAGATTTCGGCCTGATGTTTTTCAGTTGGTTTGTGACTTGGGGTAAACATACCTGAGTGTACCAGGAAGAGGTGACTGTACGCTGGTTTTCCCGTACGACCCTATCCACAATGCCGCGTTTCCCAAAGAATACTGCAATCATTTTTTTGTTTACAGATCGAGACTTCCGCACCTCCACTGGAGCATCCTCATCCTCAAACAGTCATATTTTGTTTTATGATTTTGTTTGAACGTCGTAATAATACAGCCAGGTTTCGTCACCTGTTATAATACTATTTACATCCCGAAAAGGTCCCGATTCAAATCTTTTCAGTATTTTTTGGCACCACTTTACTCTCGCTGCCATTTGCTCTTCGGTCAAAGCATGTGGTTTCCATAGAGTACTAACCTTCCTAAAATGTAAATGTTCATGCAGAATTCGAGGGACTGCTGGTGCACTAATGTGTAACATTTGCTCTATCTTCCGGTACATGATTCTTCTATTATCCCCTTTCGAACTGTTTGTACCATCGAAAAATTGCTGTGCGATGCGGACAATCCTTACCCAATACCGGAGACATTTCCTCAAAACTTCGTTCTACACTTAAACCGCGAGAAAAGTTGTATCGAATTATCGCACGATATTCTTCCTTTGCCCATGACGCCATTTCTCAATCGTTCGTAGTGCCCTACGTACAAATGTGAACTTGTTTTTAAAACAGATCAAGATAGCCGTCGAAAAAGGCGAAGGTCACGTTCTAGTTCGAGAAATGACGCATGCTCTCCTGGAATTTCGGAGGGTCATAAAGGTATGTATCTCTGAAAAATTCATAAAGGTGGTTTTTGACTCCTTAGAGGCGAGTGATGCCTACAGAGCTAACTCTCTAGGCGGGTTGAGAGCTAGACAGCCCCTCTGGTGGAATGCAGCATGCGATGTAGAAAGGGAAGTTAAAAACCAGCTAAGAAGGATTAAACACCAGTCTTTTAGGGCTTTTTGCCAGTCTCTAGAACCATTTGATGGACTGACTAAAATCTGGTGAACAATAAATTCCCTAGCCACTAGGACCGAGGATCCACACACGGGGGTGGTCACATACCCGGACTCTCCAGCAATTATGAGCTTGCAGGACGAGCTGGTTTTATAGGAATTATAGGAATTATAGGACAGCCTTTTTTGAACAAATTTATTAAATATTTAATTACACCCGACTACCTAGTAGTAGAAAACAAAAAAAAAAAACCCGTTAATAAGAGAAGGAAACTATTTGCAGAATAAAACAATGACAATATGCAAAATTTTAGTAAATGAAAGAGACCAAGACATTTGGGTAAAGAATCATGACGCCATACCCGACGGAATTTACCAGATACAGAACGGACAAGTTAGAGTTCCATATTTCAATTATCACAAACATCCGGTTAAAATACCAGACACTATCAAGTACGATAAGCTAATGACTTCACGATCAGTTCCAAATTCCACAGAAACAAGCGACGCACACAATGTGTCAAACGGAAACTATCAGCGAGTAACCGAAGTACTGAGAAATACGAACCTTAGTCATCTCGAACCACATGTGAAGGATGATATCATGAAACTGATGGCGATTTACCAGGAAGTCTTTTCACTGCCCCACGAGCCCCTTCCATGCACCAATCTAACGGAGCATGAGATCATATTAAACTGAGGCAAGACTATTAATTTACGTTCACACAAACTACCACAAAAACATCACGAGTTCTCTTTAGAAGAAACACAGGAATTATTGAAGAAAGGGATTATTAGGCATTCGCAATCTCCTTTCAATTCACCACTCTGGGTTGTACCTAAAAAAGGGAATAAACTTCGAATGGTCATTGACTATTGACAAATTAACAAAGAAACCGATCAAGAAGCCTACCCACTTTCTTTGATAGATGATTTATTAGACCAACTCGGTAAAGCCAGACCCTTCTCAGTATGCGACATGAGTGCTGGCTTTCACCAAATTCCTATGGAGGAAGGAAGTAAAAAGTATACAGCAGTCTCAACTACTCAAGGACACTCCGAATATAATAGAAGGCCTTTCGGTTTAAAGAACGCCCCCGCTACATTCCAACGCTTAATGGATAACGCTTTCAGAGGACTGGTCGGGAAGAGCTGCTTTGCATATATCGACGATATCGTCATATTTGGTAACACACTCGAATAGCACAACAGAAATTTACAACTAGTATTACAAAGAGTTAGGACTCCGACTAGAGCCCACAAAATGCGAGTACTAAAAGCCCGAATTGGAATACTTAGGTCACCTAATTACAGCCGATGGAGTGAAACCTAACCCCGCAAAGATTGAGGCAATTAAAAATTTCAAGAACTTGAAAACAGTAAAGGACGTACAAAGCTTCTTAGGCCTTGCAGGATACTATCGCAAATTTATTTAAAAAATTTCCAGTATTGCAAGACCTTTAACTCGTTTAACTCAGAAGGAAATGATTTTCGACTGGACACCAGACTGTGAGAAAGCATTCTATGATTTGCGTCATGCTTTGACAACAGCTCCTGTGTTAAGATTCCCAAACTTTGAGGAACAGTTTACTCTAAACACTGATGCCTCCAATCATGGCTTGGGCGCTGTACTCTCTCAAAATGGTCACCCCTGTCTTTTCATTTCCCGCACGTTAAACAAAGCTGAAGAAAACTATACTACTTCAGTAAAGGAACTGTTAGCGATAGTTTGGATCATGAAAAGGCTACGCCAATACCTTCTCGGCAAAACCTTCAAAATACAAACGGACCACAAAGCGTTAGTATGGTTACACAACGTCAAGGATCCAAGTTCGAGACTCCTACGGTGGAGACTACGCATGGAGGAATATAAATATGAAATAGAATACGTCAAGGGTAAAGAGAATAAAGTTGCTGATTGTTTATCACGTCTTTTTCCATTAAATCTCGACGATTGCATAAAGGACGCAGGCATTACTGACGAACAATTAACACTATATACGAAAAATACACTAATTGGAAAAACGATCCAAAAGACTCAGGCAAAATTAAAGTTAAATCAAACGCGACAGGCAAACTTTCGAAAGAGATAAATAAAGACAAACTAGGCCCATATAAAAAAAAGAATGGCTATCACAATTAATATAAATATCAACAAAATTACGAGACAAAGAATATACGATCTTGCGGATAGCCATAAACGACCCATTAATAACCTCTTTGGAGAAAGAAACTATACGAACAATGATAGAATACATCTCAACGATGTATGCAGAAGAAAACTTTCATCTATGTTTAATAACATTAGAGAACTCACTAAAGAAAAACGAAAATCCATAATGGAAGAAGCTCACAAAGGTCATCTCGGAGAACATAAGGCATAAGACATAAGAAATTGAGACTGAAAAGACACAAAAGAGGATAGACAGTAACATAGTTCGAAAAAATCCAATATACAAACAGGGGCAAATGATTAAATTATTAAACAACAGCAAACGAAACAAATTAGACCCTAGCTGGAAAGGTCCGTATAAAATCGTGAAAGTATTAGACAACAATAATCTTGAAATTAAAATCGGCAACAAATTAGTCAGAGTCCATCTTGATAATACAATGCCTTTTGTGTTAGATGAGGACCCTGATCCTACTCCTGGCACTAGTCACGACGAAGACAACTAATTTTACTGCAAAACTAATTCAAGGAAACTTATTCATAGAAGAAATTGCGAGGATACACATGTACCATGATACTTGGAAACTCATAATTGGAATAAATATGACTTCGACCACAAGCAGAATCGCTACTATCAGTAAAACCATCAGTTTAATTGAAACAGCATGCAATAGGAAGTGAACGCCACAACAAGAAATTAAACTCTTAGAAAATCGTTTCAACCATCTATTACAAAAGGAAAACATATTAAAAAAAGCTTTTCGCTAAACAAAGAACTAAAAGGGGACTCATAAACATATATCAAAAACGCTATTCGGAACATTATCTAACTCTGATTTAACTGAAATTAACAATGAATTCGACAAAATATATAGCGATAATAAACAATTAGCCGAAGTAATGACAAACCACACCAAGATCCTTAAATTGATCTTAGACTCATCATCTACTAATGCCAGAGTGCCTAAAGAAGAAAAAGATTTGGCCAGGGATATGGCTAACAATGTTAACAGGAATGCACGGGATAGTTGTATAAATTCCAAATTATTCACAGCCGCAATAATGATCGACGAAACAACCGAAGACATGAACACAACTATAGACGCGATAGCAGATGGTAAACACGGCATCCCTCATCCTCAGATCCTAACACCAGCAATCTTGAAACAAGCTATATAAGATTTTGAATATTCTCATAAGATAAGATACCACTTTGATAATGACGAAGAGAATTATCAACATTTGCTCGACATTAGCGAAATAAAAGTAGGTATTATCAAAGGACTATTTACCTATATCATACAAATACCTGTCCTAGAAAAAGTTGAAGGATCCTTCCAAACAATATTATTCCGATTCCAGAAGAAATTCACAAAATCCACATGTCCCTAATCCCTAACCATGACTATATAATCAAATACAAAGACTCGTATATCCCGACGGACCTACAAACGATACAACGTTGTAAAGAGATCGACAAATATAGAATTTGCAGAAGAAACCAACCAAATATTATGTTGTACGACACCGATACTTGCGAAGCCAGTATACTAAATCATAAGGAAAACACTAGATGTAACCACTTTCCATACCTGCTACATACTGAAACCTTTATACCCTTACAAACCGGATATATTGTAATACCTACGAAAAAATTCAATTTGGATATATTATGTGAAAGCGATTTGGAAACATTAGCGATCGATGTAGCCACCATAATAACCGGTAGTAACTGTAAATTATACAACGACCACGATATATTGGAATTAAATTCAGATACAGAGATAAGATACAGAGACAAATTCAGATACACAAACTTGTTTTAATGTAACTTACGATGCAAATTTTAATGTTAACGACGTCAGTCACTTAAAAACAAAATTATTACAACTGCCCAAGCAAATTAATAATAACGAACTTCGCCAAACACGAATTAGCTTGGATGACGCAGAAAATATTCTCTCCAATATAGCCAAAGATAGACGCCTCCGTACTTGGAAAGAAACTAGCCTAGAATACTTACAGTATGCAGGATATATAGCACTAGCTTTGGGATTGCTCTATACTTAAACATAGCAGGGTTAAATTTTAAGGGACTAAAATTAATTTAAAGAAAATGTTGTTACGCATGCCTATCTTGATACCCCTACCCCTACCTATAGCATATATAAGCCGACACCGCTCGCCGCTCGAGCAGATCTATCTTTTACCGTGTACGCTACTCCTGTATAATGAAACGGAATAAATCAGACGATTAGGGTAATTCTGATCGTCTTCCTTTTTAAAAACCTAACTGTGTGTTTTAGAGCGTAACAGTTGATAGTTTCATAGAAAAAAATTCTAAATGCTATATTTGTACCTTCGTTCCTGACGTAGGCATTCTTGAAAAACTTTTTGTTCAAATTTAAGAACATTGTGATGACTTTTTGAGAATAAACATTTTATAAAATATATTTATTTCCCCCTTTTTTACTAAAGAAATAAAGAATATTTGTACGTCCAAAATAATTAAAAGGGATCACTTTGAAGGTTTTGTCGATAACGGATATTTTCTACATGATAGTGACCTTTATCTAGGATCGAAACAGTGGCCATTTTTATTTAGGACGTTTAATAATATTATATAATTCATTATTTTTTTAGCATAAATAATCACGATATGCGAGCAATATGCGTATCACTTAATGACTCATGACATGCGAGGGACATGGACATAGGATGTCGTAAAGTTGTCGTAAATTTGTCGTAACGATGTCGTAAAGACCTCGCCAAACTTTGTGCCTACTGGGATGCGACTCAACCGATGGTACATATGTCTGAGCGGGTGAGTTCATTCTGTGCGTGTTGATCGCTGCGGCGTGTGTGCGTAATGCGTCGCATATTGCTCACATTTTGTTATCTGGGTAAGGAAAGCTCTAAGGAAAGCATTTCGACTCTCTACAGGTCTCCATTGGAGCTCAAGTTCTAAATGACAACAACTTTTAATTGAGCCGCAACTTTAGTGAACCCCCAGTTTTTTCTGTATGCTGACGTTTTGTGAACATTGCAGTTCAGTTCTTCAGAGCTAACCTGTAGAGTGAGTCTAAGAAGTAAGTGCAGTTCAGCCCTGAATAAGTGAGCTGCAATGTTTACGAAACGTCGGCAATATTCGTAGTTTTGGATATGATTGGCACTAGAAAAACCTCCTTTTCATTATAATAAATTCTCTTTAAAGCATTGAATCTATTTGTAAAGCTTTGTTTCCCGTTCTTCCTACTCATTGCAATCCTACTGAGCAGTATGGCGATAACTTATGTGGCCATTGCTCCCTCGGTACCCCGTAACCCTATTTAAAAACTGAACTAACGGAAGCTGTGTCGGACAGTGAACGTTTTCTGTACCCTCAATGTCTCTTAGCGTGCGCGTCCTAGTTTGCGAAGGGTCCATTTTGCCAGGGTCAGTGACAAAAAGCCCAAACGAACACGGTGTGCCCTCTCCCATGTATTTCGAGAGGGTACTTGTATATTGTGGCAAAATGCAAGACCAGCGCCATCTAGGGGACGTAGTAAGAGCTATTGTTTACAACAACGCCCCCCCCCTCCTTCTCGCCCAAATCTTTAGTTTATGTTCACTTCACTTTCTGAAATAAGTACATGAATAATAATAGCCAATAATACAAACCAAAAATTGAACAAAATCAAATCAACCGTCGATCAAATGCAATCAAATTTTAAAGTCCGTTGAAATCGATCTATCATAGAACGATTCCAACAGACTTTAACATTTGATTGCTACTTCCCAGGCGCAAAAAATGCATAAGTTTTCGATTAATTGGAATAAAACAAGAACCTGTCCATTTTTCGAAAAAATCTCTCGGGTTAGAGTAATACATGGTCTAATTTTCAAGCCTGAGGAAGCGCCTTAAGAGTACTTTGTAGAAGCTCCTTTCGGTTCCTTTGGTCCGCCAGGGATAGATTTTTAGAAATTAGTGAAACATCTGTTTAGGACAACTATAATTTATTACTTATAATTTACACATAAAGAAAGACGAATAATTTTAAATGCATGTTAATGAGAATGATTGATGAAGATGTGCCTCGGTGCTCTCCAATTATCATTGATCCACCTTTATCACAAAAATTCTTGTTTTTTTTAAAATGATATCGCACTGATGACTTAATGAACACCGCAAAAATGAACAATGGCATTGATGAGAGTATCTGTACTATACTAGGAATGATAAAAAAATTCTAAAATTAAATTATTTTTTTAGCGAAATACAAAACAATATAAAAGTTATCAAAATTATACAAAAACTGCGAATGAAATTTGATCAAGAATCGTACCATAGAAATATATATATATTTTTTTACAAAAAGATCCTAGCTAGATAAAACAAATGTGAGCAAAGAAATTTCAATTTCTGTAATTGAACTGAGGTCTGCGCAGTTGCTTTTTGCCCATAGTGGACAAATCAATGGTTTTTCCACTAGGGAGAACAAGTTTGTTTTCTTGGTAGTCTACAAAAGTATTCAAGATGTCATCTTGTTGCTGTTCCTCTTCTTCACATTTATTACCAGTCTCGTACGTGTACTCGCGACGAAGACCATCAGGATCGACGTATCCGTACTTTCCTCGAGTTATGCAGTCGATTCCGATAACTTCCTCTTTGTAAGATCCATCGTCATTCTCGAATCCCCAGACAATGGAACCATCATCTGTTTCCTCCCGATAACGTCTGATCACCTGAAATAGAAGAAAAACCAGGTATACAAAATGTCATATAACGATTACCATAATATTACTTAATTGTTATATAGTTATGTTATAAAATTTACAAAATGGTTATATAACTGTTATATAAGTTAAATAACTGTTATAGATTAGTTACATACGAGTTATATACCGTCATATATTCTTACATCATTGTTGCATGAGTGTTACATAATTCTTACATCAATGGTATATTAAAATTGAATTAACGTTATGTAAATAATAAATACATAATCGTTATATAACTGGTACATAAACTCACATAACTGTAATATAAAACTAATATAAGTATTGCAGGCCTGTAATATGACTGCTATATACCGCCATATAGTCACAATATTGCTTCATGAAAGTTGCATTAATGTTATATGTATATAATAGTCACTTAATCGTTAAGGAACGGTTAGATAAGCTCAAGTAATTGTTATATAAAAATTAAAGAACTCTTATATAACTGTTTCATAATTGTTATATAAAAGGTACAAATAATTATATAACTGTTATATAAGTTACACAACTATTACATACCTGCCAAAAGCCGTTAGATACCGTTATATAATGTCACATCATTGACACATTATAGCCCTGTTACAAAATCGTTATGTACCGACTTACATTGTTACATCATTAATGCATAATTGTTACATAATTGTTAGATTAATGTTGCATATATGTTATGGTAATAATAGTTACATAATCGTTACTTAACTGTTTAAAAAACTAGATTTTTCATGATTTTTAAATTAAGATTGCATAAATGTTAAGTAGATAGAAGTCACACAATCGCTACATAACTGTTATATAACTAATACATAAGAGTCACGTTATTGCATAACAATCGAAAGAAGAATCCTTTTTCGGAAATACACGTATTATTTTTCCAGATGTTACGCATTCAAGTTTTTCAAGGAACTTGTATTATCATATGAGAATAACAGAAATTCTGACGTCTTTTCAGACTCGATGGGGCTATTAATTAAAAAAGTTTATAAATAAATTTTTTTCTGGATTTGTTGTCTTGGAAGTTCTGTGGTTCGATTCCCAGTGGATCGAAGCAGAAGATTTTTTTTCAGAACAAATTTAATCTTAAAAATGTTAAATTCATAGCCCTATCTAGTCTGAAAAGACCTTAAGAGTTTCTGTTCTTCTCTGCTGATAATACAGATTCCTTGAAAAATGTAATACTGTAATATAATGATTCAACGTAATAATGTAATAAAACAAAAGTTACATAATTGTTATATAATTATTACATAAAAGGTACTTAATTGTCATCTGAATGTAACAAAATAGACAAAAATCAATATTTCTGCAATAACTGTTACATTATTGTTATATATCTGTTAAAAACGGGTTGACAACTGTTATATAAAAGTTATATAATTGTTATACAACTGTTGCATAAAAGAAACATAATTGTTATATAATTGTAACACAAAAGTTACATCATTTTTATACAACTCTTGTATATAAGATATATAATTTGTATATAAATATTACATCAAAGTTATATACTTGTTATACAACTTTTACATAGTTGTTACATTATTAGAATATAAAAGTTACACAAAATTTACATATTTGCTATAATGAATGTTACGTCATTTTTATGTGACTGCTGAAAAACTGTGTTGCAACTCTTTAATAAAAGTCACATAATTGTTATGTAACTGTTCAATAAAAGTAACATAAGTGTTATATAACTGTTACACAGAAGTTACATAATTTAAATGAAATGTTACATAAAAGATACATAATTGTTTTTTAATTATTATATCATTTAATAAGTAATAAATAACAGCTAAGCAAAAGTAACATATTTTTTATATGGTTATTACATCACTGTTACAAAAACGTTAAATAATTGCAATAACAAATGTTACATCACTGCTATATAACGGTTCCATAAAAGTTATACTATTATTATAGAAGTGCTACATTACAGTTATATAACCGTTATATAAGTTACAAAACCGCTATATAAGTTACAAAACCGCTAAAAAAATCAAAGTAAATACCTGCGCCACAGGTTTCTTTAACCTGGAAGTGTAATAATCAGTCTCAGCCGTTTGTTTCTGAACAGGAATCTGAGGCCTTGTTCTCTGGTTTGGTCTATTTTCCGGTGCATCATCAACATACTTTTGCTGTTTCACCGGTTTAGACCTGTACTGAATAGCAGTCTGATCGAACGCAGATCGACTCTCCGGAACGTCTTCCGCCACCTTCTGGGACTTCTGTGGCTTAAACCTGAACTGAACTGAAGAGTGATCATGAGATGATCGAGCCTCTGGAACCTCTTCAGTCAATTTCTGTTGCTTCAGCTGCTTGGGTCTATATGGAACTGAAGTATGTTCGAATGCAGATCGACCCTCCGGAATGTCCTCAGTCGCCTTTTGCGGCTTTTGTTTGTGTGGACGATACTGAACCGGGGCGATATTTTGTTCCTGAGTGGGAGTGGGCCTTGTTACAGAAATTGCTGGAAGGGGGCGGTATTGGACCGGGGATGGCTGTGGCGCAGGCGTCACGAGATTACTGGAGGTGGAAGGGAAGCTTGAGACTGCTCCCAAGTTCGATATCACTTCCACGAGATCTTCCTCCCTTTCGTTGTCTTCACTAACTGGTTTTATTTCCGAGTTGGAATTTTGTTGCGACTGAACTTCTTCACTGTCACTAGTGACGGCTTTGGATAGGGCTTGAGGCCGAAGTCCCCGTCCTCCTCCACCTGGAGTGAAGAGTGAAACGTCTGAGGTGATTTCTGATGACGTCGTTGGACGTGACCTTGAAAAAAATAGAGACGAGTTTCACTTTTCTAATGTAGAATCAGCTCCATCCACTTTTCTACTATTGACTTCGCTCCACTCATTTACCCACTGCTTACTTGATTCTAAACACTTCCACACTATGTATTTAATTCCATCCACTTCCCTTCTATCGGCTTTACTCCACCCACTTTCTCACTATCTATTTGGCTTCACCTATTTTCCCAGTATTGATTTAGCTCCACTCACTTTCCCGTTATTGACTTTGCTCCACCCACTTCCTTCAATGTCAATTTGGCTCAACCCACTTCTCCAGTTTTAGCTTTGCTCCAACCCCTTTCCCACTACTGACTTGGTTCCACCCACTTTCCCACTAATCACTAGGCTCCACCTAGTTCTTTGCTATTGATTTAGTTCTACCTACTCCTCCACTATTCTCTTCGCTCCACCCACTTGCACTCTATTGACTTTGTTCCACCCACTTGTCCAGTCTTGACAGTGCTCTACCCACTTTCCCACTATTGATTTGTCTCCAGTTATTTTCCCACTGTTGATTCAGCTGCACCCACTTCCTCACTATTGACTTTGCTACACAAACTTCCCTTATTGTTGATTTGGCTCCACGCACTTCCACACTATTGACTTTGCTCCATCCTTTTTCCTAATATTTATTTAGCTATATCTATTTTCCCACTATTGATTTAGATCCACCCACTTCCCCACTGTTGACTTTGATCTACCCACTTTCCCACTATTGATTTGGCTCAACCCCCTTTCCCACTATTGAGTTTGTTGCACCCACTTTCCCCAATGTTGATTAAGCTCCACCTACTTCCCCACTAATGACTTTCCTGCATCTACTTTCCCACTATTGGTTTGGTTTCACCAACTTCTTTACGATTGACTTAGCTCCACCCAATCCCCTATAAGCTTCACACACTTTCTCCCTATATTGCAAATATGGTGATTTTTCACAAAAATAGGGAAATAATAGGGGGTTGATTTCCAAAAATAAAATTGATGGATTTACTATACATTAAATTCAATATGACATGCTTGAAATTTCTAAGATTTCATGATATTGCAACTTCGAATAAAATAGTTCTTTTTTCAAGCAAGAAAGATTTTCTACCAAAAGATATGAATTCTCAATTCAAAAAGACGAATTTTTAATCAAAGAGTTGCATTCACAACAAAAAATAATTCAATTTTTAGCCAAATAGTTGAATTGTTAACCTAAAATTTTCAATTAAAAAACTTGTTAACAAAAAATGCAATAGTTAAGTTTACAGTTTAAAAAATGAATTTTAAAGACAAAAAAAAAGATTCAAAGCAATAGTTTAATTTCTAAACAAAGAAGTGATTTAAAAAAAAATGAATTTTAATAAAATGGTTCAACTTGCAACTAGGGTTTTCAACCAAAAAGAATTTTTAAACAAAAAGATAAAATTTTAACCAAGTAGTTAAATTTTAACTAAAATGTTAATTTTCTACCAAATAGATCAATTTTCAACGAAAAAGTTAATTTTCTACCAAATAGATTATTTTTCAACCCAAAAGTTAATTTTCTACTAAATAGATAAATTTTGAAATAAATACTTCAATTTTCTATCAAATTATTGAGTTTTCAAGACAAAAAGACAAATTCGCTACAAAATAATTTTTCAAAACAACGAGGTGAATCTTTAAAATGGTTCAACTTTTAATAAAGAAATAGTTTAATTTCTAAAAAAAGCTAAATTTTCTACCTAAATAGTTTAATTTTGAGCCAAAAAGATAAAATTTCAACGAAAAAGATGAATTTTTAACCAAACAGTTTAATTTTCTAACAAATAGTTAAATTTTCGAAAATCATTAATAATTAAATTTCTAACCAAAGAGGTTTCTAACCAAGAGGTGAAACTCATAAAAATTAATTTTTAATAAGATAGTTTACCTTTCAGCTGTGTGGTTGCATTTTCAACCAAAAATATGGATTCTAACAAAATAGTTAAATTTTCAATTAAAAAGATGAGCTTCTAACAAAAAAATTAATTGTCTATCAAATGTTTAAATTTTCAAATCAATAGTTTGATTTTTTACTAAATGGTTGATTTTACAACTGAGTAGTTGAATTCAACGAAAAAGGTAAATTCTCAACGAAACTTGTAATAGTTGATATTTCTACTAAAAAATATTTTAATTTTAAATGAAAAACTTTTTAAAAAACAATTGAACTCAACCAAACAAGATGAATTTTAAGAAAATAGTTGAAACATCAACTAAAAGCTAAATTTTCAACCAAATAGATCTTCAACCAAAAAGACCAAAAAAGATTAAATTTCTACTCAAATAGTCGACTTAACGACCAACAAAGATTACTTAAAAAAGTAGTTAAATTTTCAACTAAATAGTTGAATTTTTAAGCAAAAAAGATTAAAATTTTAATTGAAAACTGGGTGAACAAGATTTCTTTAAAAAAAAGTGGTATAGGAAACAGAGTGGGAAGTCTGCAATATAAAAATGATTTTCTAATAAAAAAAGGATATACAAAGGCCACGTCTCTTTCTGGGCGTGGCCACTAGCAACGCCCAGACTACCCCCATATACTCGCGATCCGCCCTTCCTTGCTTCACCAGATCCAACCAGTGTCAACTCCACGCCCACTTAAAAATTTTCTCCTTCTTAGAGTATTGGTAAACAATTGGAATTTAAAAATAAAGAAAAATTTGCAATATTCAAGAGGGTTTTTTGTCTCTAAATATGAAGAATTTCACCACTTACTTTAGGGGTATTGGCCTTCTGAATCTCTGATTGACAAAAACTGATTGTGCTGTGGGTGTGATACGAGGAGTTTGTGGTTTAAATCGCCTCGGTGCATTTGTTCCTCTGTGTGGTACATTCTCGTCGGAAAATTGTGCCAAGGCGCAGCCAGCAGCACAAATCAATAACTGAAAAATTAAAAACGCATGTTTAGTTATTTCTGTGTAAAAATTGAAAGTAAATAGTACTTAGAATAATAAAACCTGAAAAAAACTTTAGAAAAAATCACGCCTATGCTGGGACTGAAACCCAGGTCTTTCGACTGCAGGTCAATTACTAAGCTTCGAAAAAGAGTTCAAATGAACCAAAAAAGTTGAATTCTCAACAAATACTTAACAGTTAATATTTCAAGCAAAGAAGACTTTAATTATTATTAAAAAAGAGTTCAAATAAAAAATAATTTTATTTTAATTCAAACACAGTTAAATCCAAACAAAAAGACAAATTTTCAACAAAACAGTTGAATTTTCAGCTAGAAAGTATGAATTTTCTCTCAAGAAGTGAATTATTAACTAAATAGTTAAATTTGAAATTAAAAAAGAGTTCAAATAAATAAAAAAGATGAATACTCTCTCCGATTAATGTTATAGTTGACATTCCAACTAAAATGATTTTAGCTTTAATTAAAAAATTGTTTAATTTAAACAAAAAGAAGATTTTTTAACAAAACAGTTAAATTTCAATCAGAAAATCAGGGTATATTCTAAGGATTTTTTAAAACTGCCCGACCTTAAGGAACCTTTTAGAAATTCCCATTTTTTGTTAGAACTGCCAATTTTGGTATAACTGCCCGTTAGAATATACCAGTACAATACTGGTACTCTGCACAAAATACAGATTTTGGACCAAAAATTCATTTTTTAACTAAATAGTATACTTTCGAATAAAATAATAATATTGTCAACAGAATAGTTAAATTGTAACCCACATAAGAGTATATTTAAACTAAAATATATACATTTTTAATCAATTAGTTGAATTTTGAACTAAAAGAGATTTGAATATTTTAATTAAAAAACAGTTGGATTGAACCAAAAAAGACGGATTTTCAACAAAATAGTTGAATTTTCGACCAAGAAGTTAATTAATAACTAAATAATTGAATTTTTAATCAAATTTACAATATAGTCGTTAAATTTGTAGCCGAATAGTTAAATATTTAAAATCAAAAAGATACATTTTTAACCAAATATTTGAATTAAAAAAAAAGAATATTTTAATTTTAATTCAAAAAGAGTTAAAATTGAGTAAAAGAGATGAATTCTCAACAAATAATGTAATAGTAGATATTTCAACAAAAAAGATTTAAATTTAAATTTAAAAACAGTTGAATTAAATAAAAAATACGACTTTATAACAAAACAGTTGAATTTAAGACCAAAAAGTTATTTTAAAAAAAGATATTTTTTTATTTCATTTCAAAAAGGTTGAGTTCTACCAAAAAGACGAATTTTTAATAAAAAAGTCAAATGATTGATCAAACACACTTGTAAGACAGAGTCATCCACTTTCACTTCTGTGTAATCCACTTGTAATCCGCTTTTAATACAAGTAATCAACTTGTAATTTTGAGTAATCCGATTGTAATTCAGAGTGATACATCTGTAACCCAGAGTGACTCCATTTTAGCCTGTAGTAATTAATTTATATTCTGGAATAATCCACTTCTAATGCAAGGTATTGTCAAATAATCCACTCGTAATTCAGGTTGATAATTCAGAGTAAATCAGGTTATTCGCACCAATCCCAGTATGTCAGAGTAATCCACTTACAATCCAAGGTAATTCACTTCAATGCGAAGTAATTCATTGGACTAATTCTAGAATTCCGGAGTAATCCTTTTGTAATCAGAATTCATCCACTGGTAATACGAAGTAATCAACTTTTAATCAGGGGTTATCCACAAGTAATGCGAGGTAATCCACTTGTAAATCAGAGTAATCCCCTTGCAATTTATATACTAATTCGTAGTAATTCTGTAGATTTGCAGCTATCCCAGTATTCCGGGGTAATAAAATTGTAATCTGAATTAATCCTCTTGTAATTCGGAGTAATCCAATTACAATCTCGAGTAATCCACACTAATCCACTGTTATCCAGAGTTAGCCACTTGCAATCCAAATAATTTGAAATATTTCAGATAATCCATGTAATCTTGTAATCCATGTAATTCAATTAATGTAATTAATTAAGGGACTATACTTAAATTAAGTAACACCGAAAGGGGGCAGGGGGCCGAGACATTCTTTCGTAGAAAAATTACTTGTTTAATTGTAATATTTTAGTATTGAAAAGAGGACTAAATTCCTTTCTGGATGAAAATTCCACAATCATAAAAAAGATTTTTTTTTAAACTAAAAAATTAATCTGTATCTATCTCGAATAAAAATTCAGCTGCTTCGTTAAAAATTAAACTATTTTTCTTTAAATTTATCCTTTTTAGTTAAAAAATATCGTCTTTTTTATTGGAAATTTAATTCCTTTGGTAGAAAATTATTTTTGGTTGAAAATTCATATTTTGATTTTGCAAAATTAACTGGAATGTTTTTTGGATGAAAATTCAACTATTTTCTTTAAAAAGTAGTTTCTTTTTGTTTTAAATAAAAATTCATCTGTTTTAAGAGAAATTTAATTTTTTTATGAATGTATGACTATTTGGTAGAGAATTACACAATTTTGTTAAAAAGTGATCCTTTTTGGTTAAAAATTCGACTTTTTGGATTTAAAATTTAATTTTTACGCAGAAACTTATTTCTTGTTCAAACATTGATATTTTGATCTTGAAAAGTCAACTGAAATCTCTCTTAACAGAATTCAAATTATTTTGTTTGAAAGATTTGGTTGAATAGTTTGTCAAGAAAGCGTGTTAAAAGTTTAATTATTTTGTTTGAAATTAATTTTCTTAAATGTAAACTTCAACTACTTGGGTAAAAGTTAAACCACTAAAGTTAACTGAAAATGTAACTTTTCGATTATTAGATTTATCTTTTTTTTCACTTTCATGAAAAATGAATTGTTTACTGAAAAGTCCTATTTTTTGTTTGAAGATTCAATTTTTGTAAAGAAAATTCGCCTTTTGGCTTTAAGGTTCAACAATTTATATAAATTTTCATTTTTTGCTTGAGAACAAAACCTTTACTTGTTGAAAATTCGTCTTTTCCGTTTTAAAATTCGTTTTTTTCGTTTATATAAATTATGACACTTTTTGGGAGCTGTATAATCCCAGTATTCCGAAGAAATATACTTATAATCCAGCCGCATAAACTTGTAATACGAAATAATCCACACATGATCGGAGTAATCCACCTTTAACCTGGAGTAACCTAGTTTTAATCCAGGATTATCTAGAGTAATCCAGTTGTGATCTAGATAATAATTTGACGCAATTAAGATAATCCAAATAACACAGGCCGACAAAATTTGACAAAGGTCCGGAACCAGAGACCAGACCTAGTATACCCGAAGGTTTTTGCTGCGCTGAATCCGAATCCGACCTCAG
>NC_046657.1:20558568-20573678 GCF_010883055.1 Belonocnema kinseyi | reverse complement strand
GCCATATCTCGGCTATGAAAAATCTTATCAAAAAGTTAGGCATCGCATTTCGAAGGTAAAGAGTAGTTCTTTACGATGCCATTGTCAGTTTGTGAAAAAAAATTTTTTTTGCGATGTTACGGGGCCTCGAACACATAAAAATAACGGGTTTTTGACCCTTTTAGGTTAGAATATCTCGAAAACTGAGGGTGATGGAATTTCTCTGAGGTCAGATTCGGATTCAACGCAGCAAAAACCTTCGGGTATAGTAGGTCTGGTCTCTGGTTCTGAGAATTGTTGGCCTGTGTAATCCACTTGCAATGTAGGCAGTACAAAGTAATTAACTTAATACAAGTAATTAACTTGTAATCCAGAGTAATCCACTTTAACCAATCGTAAATCCAGAAATTCAGAGTAATCCCAGTATTCTGAAGGAATCCACTTGTAATTACGCCTTGTAAACTTGTAATACGAAGTAATCCACATATAATCAAGGATAATCCATTTGTAATCTGAGATAATTCACTTGTAATCCAGGGTAAACCATTTTTAATCTGAGATAATTCACTAGAATCCACTTCTGATCTGAGGTAATCCACTTGTAATTGACGGTAATACTGTTCTAATCTGGATAATCTAGTTCTATTTTAAAGTAATCCACTTGTAATCCAGTTGATTCAGAAAAATTCAGGCGATTCGTAGCAATTCCAGTATTCCGGAGTAAGCCACTTGTATTCCAGAGTAATATTCTTGTAATCCAGAGTGAAAAACACGTGATTCGGAGTAATCCAATTCTAATCCCGGTTTATCCAGACTAATCCATTTGAAATCCAGATAATTCGGACTCATTCAGGTAATTCAAGATTCCAAATAATCCACATGCAATCCAAGTAATCGGATTCATTTACATAGGTTATCCGAACAGTTTTAATCTACTTTATTGAAAAATTGTTTGTTTTTTATTGTTGAAAGTTTATTTATTTTTTACTAAATATTTAACTACTATTATATATCTGGTTAAAAATTAATCTTTTTTGGTTAAAAATTTGTCTTTTCGGTAGGAAATCAATTATCTCATTTTTGTTGAAAATTTTTCTTCCTTAGTTGAAAACTGATTTACATATTTGGTTGAAAATTCAACTATGAGTTTAAGAATTCGTCTATTTTTAAAAAATGCATCTTTTTTTGTAAACAAGTAATAACAAACAATTATTTTTTCTTAAAATTTGTTTATTTCATTTTCGATCGTAAATTTATCTTTTTTAGTTGAAATTCAACTATTTGGTTGAAAATTCATGTATTTTGTTACAATGAGTCTTTTTTTGCTAAACAATTAATAAAAAAAACAATTAATTTTTCTTAATATTTAAACTTTCGATTTTTGATTGTAAATGTATCTTTTTATTTGAAATTCAATTATCTGGTTGGAAATTCATGTATTCTATTGGAAATGCGACTTTTATTATGACAATAAAATATTAGGAATTTTTCTTAAAATTTGAATATTCTATTTTTTATTATAAATTTATTTTCGTCAGTAAAATTTGTCTTTTTGAGTAGTAAATTTATCTTCTTCTAGAGAATTGAACTACTTGGCTGAAAGTAAAACTACTTTGTTAAAAGTGCATTTTATTGATTGAAGATTAAAATATTTTGTTAAAAATTAATTATTTAATGATATATTATTAAAAAATTAATTTGTTCATTTTATTAGTTGAAGATTTAAATATTTGGTTGAAACATTTTTTTTTGTTAAAAGTTAGTTTTGTAACTGTATATTTAACAATTGCAGTTGAAGATTCATTCTTTGGTTAACAATTGAACTATTTTGTTGAAAATTCAACTAACTGGTTCAAAATTGAACAATTTTATTCAAATTGTATTATTTTTGGTTGGAATTCCTTTCACTTTCGAAAAGATTTAAAATCGTCTTTCGCCAGAAAAACTGACCCGGATCCAATTTTACGTGAAGAGATTTACAAACAAGCAGTCACTCTTACACAATCGGTTAGAGGAATTACAGGACAATAAAAATCTGAAGTCTCTTTTTTTAAATCGTTTTTTTCTGTTTATGATCATGCAGCTTGAAAATTGATTTTCAGGCTCAATCCTAATTTATTACAATTTCCCGCACTTTAATCATTAATGTTTACTTAGAATTTATCATTGACATTTTCGCCAACCAAATCTATACAAATCAGCGAAAATTAATTGCAATAATCATTAGTTACATAAAATGTAATTTTCATCTGTTAACTCACTCTAAAATGCAATTAATAATTAATTATGAGGTAATTAGTTCTAGAGAATTCGTATTTCAAGTTCAATAATAAATTAATTTCTCGCACAAAATTAAAAGGAATTATTTTGTAATGTAAATATCTATCGTAATTAAAAAGTTTAACGGAGTGAAAAATCTCAAGCAATTTTAAAATATATACTTTCACTCTTCTGGGAAATTTTTCCTCATGACTGCACCATTTAATAATCTGCAAAGTGAGAAATTAAATAAAGTGAATATAGAGGAGCGTGGTCTAAAAATGCTTTGCAATTTTTTTCGTATTTTTATGATTATCGTTCGAAATTTTGTTCGAATCTTCAAAAAAATAAAACCTTTTTTTTTATTTAAAAAAATGATATTTAGAGGTAACTCAAGCCTCATGGAGTTTAACACGTTTTTCCCATGAGAAAAAAGACGTTTTTTTAAATTTTATTCAGAATCATCAATATTAGCTGAACCGAGTGAAAAAATGCAACTTGTTTTTTAATAAATAAAATATTACCTTACACTACTAATTAGATGTTCACATCGATTCTATATCACAATTAATTGTTTCAACTATTTATTATAATTAATAATATTGAATTTGAATAATACTACAAAATTGCAGTTTTTTGTTAAATTTCCAATCTCTGTCCAATTTTTAATTAAATTAAGTTGAATAATTAATTAAAGTAAAAAAATTAATTTTTTAAACAAGTTATTATTATTATAATTAATAATAATAATTATTATTAATATTCAATTTTAATAATTCTAGAAAGTCGCAGTTTTTCCCAAAGTTTTCCACTTTTTGTCCAATTTTCACTTGGAGTGAGTTAATATTAGATTCAATTTATCAAAAATAATTGTTTAAATAAATTATTATGGTTTGTAACTATCTTCTGTTTAAATAATTTATTATTATTAATAATAATATTGTCTTTATATAATGTTAGATAGTTGCGGTTTTTCTGAAATTTTCAAATTTTTGTTCAATTTTTAAACAAAGTAAGGTAATAGTTCATTAACTTCAACAACCATAGATGTTTAAACAATTTATTATTAGTGTTAATAATATTATTTTTGAATAACGCTACATAGTTTTTGTCCAATTTTCACTTGGAGTAAGTTAACATTTGATTCAATTTATCAAAAATAATTGTTTAAATAAATTATTATGGTTTATAACTATCTTCTTCTATAATAATGATAGATATTTGCGGTTTTTTTTTGAAAGTCTTAACTTTTGCCTAATTTTCAATAAAATTGAGGTAATAGTTAATCAATTTCAACAAACATGAGTTTAAAAAAATTTATTATTATTTTTAATAATATTACTTTTAAATAATGCTAGATATTTGCAGTTTTTTCTTAAATAATACATTTTTTTCCACTTTTCACTTGGAGTGAGTTAATATTTGATTCAATTTAGCAAAAATAATTGTTTAAACAAATCATTATTGTTTATAACTAACTTCTGCTATAGTAATGCTATATAGTTGCGGTTTTTTCTGAAATGTTCACATTTTTGTTAACTTTTCTCTTAGTGACGTAATAATGAATGCAAATTAACAAAAATTATTGTTCAAATAACTTATTATTGTTTATAACTATCTTCTCCTATAGTGATCATAAATAGTTGCGATTTTTGTCCATTTTTCACTTAGTACAGAAATAATTCATACACGTTCAAAAGAATTATTCATATAATTTATTATTGTTTATAACTATCTTCTCTAAGATAAGCACCAGAAAGTTGCGTTTAAAAAAATGTTGTACTTTGCTTTTCCTTTTTCGTTATGAACAAATAATAAGTAAATATTTTTCTGAAATAAAACAGATAATTTAAATAGAATTCAAATTTTCTACATGGATCCTTGGGAATCTCCGGAGAATTTCCAGGGCAGGAGTGGGGGAGACTGATACTAAAATAATTGCAGTACCAAAATTTTCTGTTACACTTTGTAATGAGTGTCTTGTTAAAATCCGAAAAAAATTAACAAATCATTTACAGACCTAGTTCTCCCACCTACTCCTAAAGTTTCTATTTTTTTTTACTGTCTCTTGTGTAAGATAACTTTTTTGTTTAAATAAATGTGTTTAAACATTAGAAAAAGAGCAAAAATAATTCACCTAAAACAATACAATAATATTAACAAAATTCTTTTTCTTTAAGTTCTTTTATTATTTTTTATAACAAAAAAGGCAAAGCAAAAACTGAAGATTTCAGAAAAAACAAACTTTTTAACATTATTTAAAAAAAAAGAGAGTTATAAACAATGAGAAAAAGTCTACACAAGCACGTTTGTTACCTTGCAATTATTATGACCTCACTAAGTATAAGGTTGTTAAAAAGTGAAAAAAGTCAGAAGAAACCGCAAATATCTGTCATTAATGAAATTAAATATAATTAACAATAATAAATTGTTTTAAACATGAGTTATGTTACCTTTAATTAATTATTTACCTCATTCTGATTTGAAATTAAACAAAAAATAAAACTTTGTTGAAAAAAATGCAATTTTCTAGCATTAATCAAATTGAACATTATTATTGATAATAATCAATTGTTTAAACCATTGATTTTGTTAACTTTAATTGTATTTTTAATTCAATTTAATTGAAAATTGGACAAAAAGTATGAAATTTTTAGTAAACCCGCGACTATCTAAATATATTCGGAGAAAAAAATGGCTAAAAACAATAATAAATTGTTTAAAAAATTTATGTATACATCTAATTATCAGTAGAATGTAATATTTTATGTATTAGAAACGATTTGCAGTAAAAAAAATACAAAAAAATCATGATTAGCGCAAAAAAGTAGCAAAACCTATTTTTTTACTTGGGGTTTTTTTGGGGGACCCTTTAAAACAGATTTAAGAGGATGATTTATAAAATGTAATTTTTGATTCCTATTCTATGGCTAATTGCGCAGAGAAACGTTGAGTTTAACTCGATTCAGCTAATATTGAGGATTCTCAAAAAAATGTACAAACACGTCTTTTTTTCTTATGGAAAATCTGTGTTAAACTTTATGGGGCTTGAGCAACCTCTAAATACAATTTTTCTTAAAATAAAAAAAAATGCTAAAAAAAATGTGGACCACCCTAATGTAAAATATGCTGAAAAATAAATAATTTATTTATCGTTTCTTCAGGGAAAAAATGAAAATTGAAAAAAATAGACAATACTGAATTAGTAGGTAAGTGGAAAAGAGAAGCGAATGAAAAAAATTGAATGGAATAATGAATGGAAGGGAACAATGTGAATGTAAGATGAGTGGAAATGGTAATTCTTGATTTCACTTATTTATGAGCCATGGTCATCGGCACGTGCGATTTGATCTAATTTCTGGTTTCAGGTTTAAGGCTATTTAATAGTTATCTTTCACTTTTTGGTACAAAGGAAATTCATAAAATTATGATAAAAAATAAAAATCTTATTTTTTTTATAAACATTTAATAATTTACAATCAGTTAAAAAAATAAATCAATCAGGATCGATAAATTGTCCAAATGTGCTCTACTTCATGAAATATTTTTAATTTAAAAAATTTAAATTTCAAAGAGATTTCACATATTTTAAGAAATTTAGGTTGCGTTGGCATTTTAAACCAAAAGCTGTTTTTTTTTAACGAAAAATATTATATAGTTTGAATGAAATTGTAAATTTTTCAATAATTTTAGGGATTACTAACTTTTTTGAATCGGAAGTCGGTTATTTTCCACGAAAATAATTAGATTTCAAAGATTCAGAATTATTAAACAATTTTAGGTGACGTTAGCGTTTTACATCAAAAATTGGTATTCAAAACCAAAATAATTAATACAATTTGAAAAATATTTAGAATCGAACCCTGGAATTTTTATTAGAAAAATTGGATTTTAAAAAAGATTCGCAATTTTGAACAATTTTGGATTGTGTTAGTGTTTTACACAAAAAATTGGTATTTTTGAACCAAAATCATTATAATTGGTCCATGATTTAGAATATTTTAAAAAATTTGTATTAGAACACTGTTTTTATCCGAAATTAGTATTTTTAATTAAACAAAAAAAAATAGATTTCAATCAAGATTTACAGCTTTGGATAATTTCAGGTTATCTTAGCGTTTTACACCGAAAATTGGTTTTCAAAACAAAAATCATTATAATTTGAACAACATTTAGAATCATTTAACAATTTAGGATAAGGATAGTGTTTTTCATCGGCAATTTTTATTTTTAATCTAAAAAATTAGATTTCTGAGCATGTTCACAAATACTTAAAATTTTAGATTATGTTTTAGTGTTTTACACGGAAAACAGGTATGAAAAAAATCATTAAAGTTTAAATAAAATTTGCAATTTTTAAGTAGTTTCAGGTTTAACTAACGTTTTGCACAGGAAGTCGACTATTTTCAACAAAAAACATTAGATTTTAAAGATTCAGAATTTTAAAAGGATTTTTTGGGGACGTTAGGGTTTTAAATAATAAATTCATATTCTGGAATCCAAATAATTAATTTGACCAAGGCTTAGAATATTTTGACAATTGGGCTATTTATATCTCATTTTTGGTACAATGGAAACTAATAATGTTTATTAAAAAATGGTTTAATGTTTATAAATATTTATTAATTTATTATTGTTTATCGAAATAATAAATCAGGGTCAATGAACTGTCTAAATGGTTCCTATATTATCAATTGCTTTTTTTATTAAGTCATTATGCCATTAAAAAAATTAGATTTTAAAGAAGATTCACAACTTTGAACAATTTTAGGTTATTATGTTAGGTTTTCAAACGAAAAATTGTATTCTTTCATAAGAAATCGTGATAATATGCAATAAGATCTAGCATCTTTTAATATTTTTCAATTATGTTATTGTTTGTCGTCGAAAAATTGTATTTTTCATTAAAAAAATTAGATATCACAGAAGATACACAACTGTTGGAAATTTTAGATTATGTTAGCGCTTTACACCGAAAATTTTTTTTGTTTAAGCAAATATCATTATAGTTTCAAATAAAATTCAGAATTTAAGAATAGTTTCAGGTTTTACTAATATTTCTCACAGGAAGTCAGTCATTTCCAACAAAAATCACTAGATGTTAAAGATCTGAAATTATTTAACAATTTTAGGTTACGTTAGCATTTTGTACACAAAGTTGGTATTTTAAAACAGGAATGATTAAAATTTCAACAATATTTAGAATTTTTCAATAGTTTTATAGTGTTTTCCTCTGGAAATTTTTATTTTGAAAAAAAAATCAGATTTCAAAGAAAATTCACAACTTTTGACAATTTTTGATTACGTTAGCGTTCTACGCACAAAAATTGGCGTTTTAAAACCATATCGTTAATTCATTATAATTAAACAAACATTTTAGATTATTTTAGTGTTTTTCATTGGACCCTGGTATTTTAAATAAAAATATTAGATTTAAAAAGAAACACACAGCTTTTAAGAAGTTTAGGTTATGTTGGTGTTTTATACTAAAAAGTGGTATTTTAAAACAACATTGTTTGAACAACATTTCGAATCTTTTAAGAATTTTGAACTATGCTAATTTTTTTCCGAAATTTTTATTTTTAATAACAAAAATATGTTCCCAAAAAAGAAGGTTCATAACTTTTGACAATTTTTAGTCATGTTAGCTTTTAAAACCAAAAATCGGGTTTTAAAAAGAAGAATCATTATAGTTTTAATAATACTGGCATTTTTAAATACTTTTATAGTGTTTTTCGTCGGCAATTTGTAATTTCAAAATTAGATTTCAAGAAGATTTGCAACTTTCAATAATTATAGATTATGTTAGCGCTTTTCAACAAAAACTATTCGATGTTAAGGATTCAGAATTTTTTAACAATTTTTGGCTATGTTAGTTTTTTATACAAAACATTGGTATTTTGAAAAAAATCATTAAAATTTTAAGAATAATTAGAATCTCAATATAATGGAAAATTGTTACTCAGAACTGTTGATATTCTTCGAATTCTAATAATTTTTGCTTGAAAGAATCGATTTCCTGTAAATAGTGTTAATATAATCTCAAACTGTTAAAAAATTGCAAATTTTGTTTGAATACTAATAACTATTATTGTTTTAAAATATAAATGCTTAGTGCGTGCAACAGAAACATAACATGAAATTGTTAAAATATGTTAATACTCATGCAAATCTATTTTTTTTAAATAAAAAATAAAAATTGTTGGTGTAAAACGCTAATATAATCTAAAATTGTCAAAAGCTGTAAATATTATTAGAAATCTAAATTTCTAAATTAAAAATACAAATTTCCGATAAAAAAATTAGCATTATTCAAATTTTTTAAGAGATTCTAAATCTTAGTTCAATTATAATGATTTTAGTTTTAAAATACCAATTGTTGGTGTAAAATGTTTATATAACCTAGAATGGTTAAAAGTTGTGATTCTTATTTGAAATCGATTTCTTTTAAATTAAAAACACTAACTTCCATCAAAAAACACTATCGTATTATAAAATTATTTAAAGATTCTAAATGTATCTCAAATTATATTTACTTTTTTTTTAAATACCAATTTTTAGTGTGAAAAGCTAACGTAACCTAAAATAGTTAAAAAATTAGGAATCTTTATTATCTAATATTTTTTTTGAAAATGAAAACAGCAAATCTCATTCAAACTTTAACTATTTTTGTTAAAAAATAAATCAGTTTGCAGTGTGAAATACTAAAATAACCTAAAATTCTCAAAGTTGTGAATCTGTTATAAAATCTAATTTTATAGGTTAAAAATACAAATTTTCGATGGAAAGTGCAATCGTAATCCAAAATTGTTAAACAAATTTTAATATGTTTCAAATTATAACGACTTTTGTTTTAAAATTCCATTTTTTTTGTGTAAAACACTAGCGTAACATAAAATTGTTGAAAAATTTGTAATCTCTAACATCAAATTTTTGTTGTTGAAAATAAACGAATTTCTGCGGCAAACGGTAGTATTCCCTAAAACTGTTCAAACGCTGCAACATTTTTTTGAAACTTCAATGAATTTTGTCAGAAAAAAAATATTTTTGTGTGTAAAACACTAACATAACTTAAAAATGTCGTTGTTAATATTCTTCAAAATCTAATTTTTATAATCAAAAACACAAATTTTGGATAAAAAATATTGTCCTCATGAATAATTCATAAAAGATGCTAAATCTTGATCAAATTATAATGATTTTGGTTGCAAAATACAATTTTTTGGTGTAAAAAACTAACATAACCTTAAATTGTTGAGATATGTGAACCATCTTTGAAATCTATTTTTTTCAATTAAAAATGCCAACTTCCGACGAAATAGACTTTAATCATTCCAAATAATGGTTTTTCTTCTCAAGTACTAATTTTTTCGTAAAAGTTTAACGAAACCAAAAGTTGTTTTAAAAAATCTGAACCATTAAAATCTACTGATTTTTGTTTAAAAAGAAAGCTAATTTCCTGTAATAGTCAATAACAGAACCAAGAAATATAATTTGTCGTGAAATTTTTAAGTGTTTAAAATCTTATCATTCATGATTAAAAACACCCTTTTCCAGTGTAAAAAGCTAACATAACCTGCAATTGTTGAAAATTGGAAATCTTGATAATTTTTGTTTCAAAATGCTAATTTCTAATTAAAAAAAAAAAAACTAAGAAAATCTAAATTTTGTAGAAATTTAAAGTTCGTTTGAACCTTTGCGTTTATATAATCAAATTCTTTAAAAAAATTCCGACGCAAAGGACTAAGAGAAAAAAATGATTAATTTATGCAATCATTCATTAGATAATTTAAAAGTTTTAATTTTTTGAGACATATTTTCTTTAATTTTCGCATTTCATTTATATTATTCTATTTTTCTTTCATATTTTATTTTCATTATTTTTAAATAAAATTTTCTTTTAGAGAGGACAAGTTAATTTTAAACATTTGATGAGAGATATGAAAAAGTTGCATAAATTTCAAGTTGTCTAAGAGACTCGAACTTGAAATTCAGGATGTAATGAAAAGGACACTAGTTCTCTGAGTAGAATTTCCGGAAAGAAATCTGAAAGTGGAAACTTGTGCATTTGTGAGAATGCCCAGAACGTGAACTGTATATTAGAATTCCAAGGGAACTGTCGCATTATTCAATAGGTTAGTGGAAAAAGTTTAATATTCTCTTGGGCGTTCACCTCTCTGCTGTTTTATATCTTTATTTGTTCAAGTCAAGAGAAATTTTCCCATCAGAGAATTAGTAATCAAAATAATTATTATTATTATCCAATCCAAAAAATATAAGGAATCCAATTTCAAATTTTAAATTTCCCGCCTTTCTGGAATTATTATAATTTATTTTCTTAAAATAATAAATAATAAATAAATGTAGGACCTTAATGAAATTAGTTTCATAAAAGAAATTTTATTGCTTTTTTTCGGTCAGAATTCATCTTGTGTGTCTTTCTGCTTGCAAATACATTTTTTTAAAAATTTGTCTTTTTGGTGGGAAGTTAATATTCTTGCTTAAAAATTGAACTACTTGGTCAAACAAGTTTGTAAAAAATTAATTTCATTGGTTGAAGATTCAACTATTTTGTTCATAATTTATCTTTTTTTAAACATTAATTTCTTAACTGAATATTCAACTATTAGAGTTAAAGATGCATCGTCTTGGTAGAAAATTCATCATTTTTGTTAAAAATCTAACTATTTTCTTGAATTTTTTTTTTAATTAATCTTTTCAACTAAAACTTCCACTATCAAATTCATCTATTTTGTAGAAAATCCATCTTTTTTGGATGAAGATTAATTTTTAAATTAAATATTCGACCATTCTAGTAAAAGATTCATCATTTTGAGTGAGAATTGATCTCTTTAGTTAAAAATGTAACTATATTTTGTTAAACAATATTTTTTCATGCTTTTTTCAATTAAAAATGTAACTATTCAATTTTCGGTTAAAAATTTATTTTTTTGACTTGAAAACTTTTCGTCTTTGTGTTAGAAATAAATCTCCTAATATGAAAATTAATATTTTTGGTTAAAAATTGAATTATTTTGGCGAAATAATTTAATATTTTGTTAATATTTCGTTTTTTTTTGGTCGAAAATTAAACTATTTGGTTAAAAAATCTTCTATTCCAGTCGAAAAATCGCTGTTTTTAGATTGAAAATTGATTTTTTTAACTGAAAATGTAACTACTATATTTTTAGTTGATATAAACTATTTGGTTGATCATTCACGTATCTTGTAAAAAATTCGCCTTTTCTGGTAGAAAATTTATCATAGTACTTGAAAATTCTTCTTTTTGCTTGAAATTTGAACTATTTTGGTAAAAAATGTAACTATTTTGTTAAAATTTCGTTTTTATTTTGATTTAAAATTAATTTGTTAATTGAAAATTGGAATATTCCATTTTCAATTACAAATTGTTTTTGTTGTTTTTAAAATTTAAACTATGTGGTTGAAAATTCATGCCTCTTGTAAAAAATTTAATTTGTTTTTGCTTGAAAATTAATTTTCTTATTTAAAAATGTATCTTTGTCGTTGAGAGTTGAACTATTTGATTAAAAATCCCTGTTTCTTTGGTTAAACATTAATTGCCTTTAATGAAGATTTAACTATTCTATTTTTGTTTGTAAAATTGACTATTTCGTTAAAAATTCATTATTATTAAAAAAAATGTTACGTAAGATATTTTAATCCGAGAAATTGGGAAATTGGTCAGGAAAAAAGGCGGGAATTTCGAAATTAGGTTTTTGTAGCAACTCTAGAAAAAGTATCTTTGATCTTTATTAATAAATAAAGATAATTTTAATTCATCAGGCAATATATTATTAAAATTCTTTGTTGAAAATTCATGTTTTTGTTAAAAAAATCAGCTAGTTTGTTAAAAATTTATTTACATTAAAAAAAATTCGTATGTGAGACCTTTGAATAAGAGAAAATGAGACATTGGTCAGGGAAAAGTGTGGAAATGTTGATATTGGGATTCTGTAGCCACCCTAAAAAAAGTGTTTTGGATCTTTTATAATTATTAAAGATAATTTTGATTTGCCAAACAATATGAAATTAATCTTTCTGGTTAATAAAATTCACACTTTTATTAAAAAATCAACTACTTCGTTAAACATTTATTTAGAATAAAAAATTGCCAGGAATGAGCGGGCATTTAAAATTTTTAATTTCGTAGCATCACAAGAAAAAGTATTAAAAAAAAATTTATTTAAGATAATTTCAATTTTTCAGACCACATGTAATTAATCTTCTTGGTTGAAAATTCATCTTTTTGGTTAAAAAATCAACCGGTTATTTAACAAATTATTGATAGTAAAAAAAATTATTACGTAAGACCTTTGAATCAGAGAACATGAAAAATTATGTCAGGAAAAGGGCGGGAATTTCGAAATTGGGATTTTGTAGCAACCCTCAAAAAAGTATTTTTAATCTTTTTTAATTAGTACAGATAATTTTAATCTTCCAGGTAATACCTTAGAAGTTAATTTTTAGTACACGAAATTCTTACGTAAGATCTTTTAATCAAGAAAAATTTAAAATTAAGTCGGGGGAAAGCGCGGCAATTTCAAAATAGAATTTTATAGCAACTTCACAAAAAATTATTTTTCATCTATTTTAATTGTTCAAGATCATTTTAATTTACCAGGCAAAATGTAGCTTATGTGAAATGTAGATATTTCACCTGAGATACCTGAATAGAATGCAGTATGCCATAATTGCTAGACTTCTATAAAAAGCTTCCAGTTTGCACCCAATACAAGGCCGCTTGGTACTTTCAAATTTCTTTACTGCTCTTGTAGCCGTGTAAAATTATCTCAATCGAAGAAATTTTGCATTTTATTTATTAATATCAGAAATATCAACCATCCTTAAGTACTTAAACATTCCTATAAAGTAAGAAAATTGCGTGGGAAAATTTCTATTCAGTCTTTCCCTAGTTTCACTGAGAGAAATTGGAAAGTTTTAATGGCTGATTAGTGTATGAAAAATTATTTTTTTATTCAGATAAAAAATCATATCATTAACAAAAAGCAGTTTTCAGTGATTTTAAGAATCAAAATAACATTACTGATGATGGAATTTCAAACGAAATTTTTTCTTTATTTTTTTTTTAATTCACAAAAAAAAATTCTTTCAACACTGTTTTTTTTGCAATTGAATTTTCTTTATTGTCACTTTTTTCTTATTTTAAAAAAAAGAAGTCGAAGCTTAATAATTAATGGCTTATTAAGTCAAGAAAAACTTTCTTTGTGACTTTATTGTTTACAATTTTTAAATTAAATTTTTCTGTGGCTGAAATCGTTAAAGAAACATTTCTTAAATAAATAACTTTGTTTGAAGATTATTTGAAGATTATTGTTAAATTTCCGTTTTTTTTACTGGGCATTAATTTTTCGAACAGAGAATTCCATTAATCCACTTTTTGTTGAAAGCTTATATTTTTTAATTTAAAACTCTTTAACTGGTTCAAAATTAATTTTTATAACTGAAAAATGTACTATTCTTACATAAAGGGGAAATGAATATCTTTTAGTTAAAAAATCATGTGATTTCATCATTATGATTTCGGTCGAGTGTGGAATAAAATAAATTTTTTGCCTTAAAATATAACTACAGCATTTTTCGTCGAAAATTTAACTTTCTCGGTTGAAAATTCATGTATTTTGGTAAAAAATTATTCTCTTTGTTTCAAAATTGATCTTTTTGGTTGAAAACTAATTTTTTAGGTGCTTAATTCAATTATTTTGTTGACAGTTCGTTTTTGTATTTAAATACATTTTCTTTAACTAGAAATTTAATTGTTTCAATTTTTCTTTTGAAATTTATCTTTTTTAATTTAAATTTTAACTTGTTAAAAATTAGCTTAAAAACATATTTTTACAGTTGAAAAGACCACTGTTTGTTGCAAAATTAACTTTCTCTGTTAAAAATCTAACTATTCCTTTTTAAGGGGAAAAATATATCTTTTCTAGATAAAAATTCATGTATTTTGTTATAATTAAAAAAATCAAGTTAACTTCTTTTGGTTCAAAATTAATTTTTGTAACTTAGAACTTTAATATAATCTTTTAAATAGAAAATTTATATATTTTTGAAATTAAAAAATCTCTATATTGTTAAATTTTAATATCTTTTTAATAAAAATAAATTTTTTTAACCTAAAATGTAACTATTCCATTTTTGATATAAAATTGTCCTTTTTTTGTTGAAAATTCTTTTATTAAGTTGAAAATGTATTTTTTTGTAAAAACTTATTGTTCTTGGTTGAAAATTTATTTTTTTGGTGAAAAATTATTTTGTTTTAGTTAATTTATCGCTATTATTAACCATTCTATTTTTATTGAAATAATTTTTGAAACTGAAAATTGAATTATTTTATTGTCTATTGAAAATTAATTATTATTTATTTATTTTTATTTACTTTCATTTTTATTTTTTATTTAAAAATTCTACATATCTGGTTGAAAATGAATTATTTAACGGAAAATTTTACCATTCTCTCTGAAGTGGAAAATTTATATTTTTATTAAAAAATCTATATATTTTGTTGAAAATTTGTATTATTTGATAAAAAATTTGTTTGTTAGTTTTATTATATTTTTTGGTTTAACATTCGTTTCTTTGGTACTAAATTTAAGTGTTTTGTTGAAAATTCTTTTTTTTTACTGAAAATTGATTTTTAATTTAAAATGTAATCACTTAATTTTTTGTTAAAAACTGATCTTTTTTAAGTCAAAAATACCTCTATTTGTTTGGAAATTCGTTCTTTTAAGTGGACACGTCCTTATGACTTTTTGGTCCTAATAATGTCCTTAGGATGTCCGTTTTCCCAGAAAAGGTTTTCCAGACATAATATGTCTTAAATACGTATCTGG
>NC_046657.1:20533046-20558468 GCF_010883055.1 Belonocnema kinseyi | reverse complement strand
AATATATCTTAATGATTATGATACATTTTGTCCCGAAGAAGTGCTTAAGAGACATGTTCGTTGTACTTAAAACGCCTTCAAGACATATTATGTCCTTAATACGTATGTTGTCCTGATTAGGTCTTTAGAATATCTATTTTGTCATAAAGATGTACTTAGGACTTTTTTGTTTATGTTATCTCAGAAAATGTTTTTAAGACATAGATTGTTCTAAAGATATCCTTATGGTCTACTTTATCCTTAATATGTCATAAGAAAGTCTCCTGTCTCAAAAAAAGTGTTTAAAAAATAATTTTCCTAAATACGTATTTTGGAATAAAGATCAATATTATCTCAAGTATGACCTAAAAATTAAGACATATTTTGTCCTTAAATTTCTCAAAGACTATTTTGTCCTAAAGATGTATGTTTTCCAAATATGCCCTTAAGACCAAATTCATCTTTAATATAGTTGTCGTGCCAAAAGTCAGATATCT
Organism: Belonocnema kinseyi; assembly: GCF_010883055.1. Taxonomy (NCBI): domain Eukaryota; kingdom Metazoa; phylum Arthropoda; class Insecta; order Hymenoptera; family Cynipidae; genus Belonocnema; species Belonocnema kinseyi. The sequence goes on along the minus strand of NC_046657.1, from coordinate 20,557,992 downwards.
GAAAAAAAATATTTTTTCTATGATATTAAGAATCAAAATATTATAACTGATGGCATTTCAAATAAAAAACTGTTTTGAATGAAAAATATTAAAATTCAAAAAAAAAAAAATCATTAATTTCAACCATATTTTTTTATTACAAATTTTTTGCAAAATGATTGCACTTTAATAAATGACGGATTATTTTTTCCGGAAAAACATTATCTACTACTCGACTGTTTCTAATTATAAAAATAACCAAATAATCTTAATACAATAATATTTTTTCTCTTTAAAAGTGGTTTTAACGATTTAGAGACATAGAAGAAGCCACATAAGCCATAGAAAAATTTACTTTTAAAATTGGCGCTGGTGAGAAAAAATTCAATTGCGAAAAACATGTTTTAAATTAATGTTTTTTTTTTGTGTGAATTTTAACATTTTTCATAAAAACTAATTTTTTATTTGGAATTACATCAGTTATAATATTTTAATTCGTAAAATCATAGAAAAGCTATTTTTCAGATATCTGACTTTTGGCACAACTGCCTAAATAATGTTGTCCTAAATATGTCTTTAAGACATATTTGATCCTAAATGTGTCCTCAACACATTTTGCCCTAAAAATGTCCTCAAGCCATATTTTTCTAAAACAAATTGTTTATAATTAATCGATATCTACTCGGCTGATTCTGATTGGCAGAAGAAATCGAAACCGGTCGATAAATCAAGAAAATAACGAGTATGAAATTGCAAGTTACGCTAAATTAATATCGATGAAGCCATATATTATCGAGCTCTGCAATTATTAACGAATGCTTTCCCTTAAATGCCAGGTCGAAAAAGAAAGATTTGTATTTATTTACTAAAAATTAATCTTTTTGGTCAAAAGTTATTTTTTTATTGGACGGATAAATAAAAAATAAAAATAGGATTTTTATTTTTGATTCGAATCTAATTTAAATTAGATTAGATAAAAATTAATGTTTTCTAACTATGAAATTAACTCTTTCATTTTTGTTATAAATTTATCTTACTTAGGTTAAAAACTGAACTATTTGGTTAAAGATTCATGGACTTAATTAGAAATTGATTATTTTTACGATAAAAAAAATTTCAAACTGAAAATATAACTATTCCATTTTTGGTTGAAAGTTCATGTTTTTTGGTAGAAAATTAGTTTTTTTGTTGTTGTTAAAAATTTATGTTTTGCTTCAAAAATTCTTTTCATTAAAATTAATTGTTTTGTATATTAATTTAACTATTTCATTTTTTGTTAAAAATTGATCCAGATTATGTTGAATATTGAACTATTTGGTTACAAATGCACGTATTTTATTATAAATTTATTTATTTTTAAATAAAAAAATTTCTAACTGAAAATATAAACGTTCGATTTCTGATTGAAAATCCATCTTTTTGGTAGAATTTTTGTTTTAATGAAAATTGATTTTTTGGTCGAAAATTGGTTTTTTTAATTAAAAACGATTTTTTAAATTATGAATTTAACTATTTTATTTTTTCTCGCAAGATTATCATTTTTAGTTACAAATTCCACTATTTGGTTAAAATTCATTTGTTTTTGTAGAAATTTAAACGCCTTGGTTGGAAGTTCAACTGTTATGTTCAAAATTCCTTTATTTTATTATAAAATCTTTTTTAAGAAAAATGGAATGTTTAAACTGAAAATATAATTGTTCCATTTTTGGCTAAAACATAATCTTTTTAAAATAAAAATACTTTTATTTTGTTTAAAATTGATCAGTTGTTTTGGTTGAAGATTTATCTTTTTGGTCTAAAATTCTTTTCTTTAGAGAAAATTAATTTTTTTAAACTATCAATTTAAGTATTCAGTTCTTTTTTAAATCTCATCATTTTATTTTAAAAGGACCATTTGGTTATAAAATCGCATGTTTGGTTAGAAAGTTAAGCTTCTTGATAAAATTTTTTGTTGTTTGAAAATTCATTTCCTTGGATGACAACTGAACTATTTTGTTAAAAAGTTATCTTTTTTGTTGAACATTTATCTTAAGTAGAAGGTCAATCTTTTTAGTTAAAACTTCAACTATTTGGTTATAAATTAATTCCTTTGGTTAGAGATTCATTATTTTAGTTAAGAATTCATAAATTTTGTAAAAAATATAACTATTTTGTTACAAGTTTTTTTTTATTAAAAATTAATTTTGTTAGAATTTGACTTTTTTGTTAACAATGATCTATAATCGTAGAAATTTAAATTTATTTTATTTTCTTCAGATGAAAATTCCTTTATTTTGTTTAAAATTCGTCTCTGTAGAATAATAATCTTCTTGGTGACTAATATATCTTTTTGTTTGAAAATTAATTTCTTTGTTTATTAATATATTAATTAAGTTGAAAATACATTTTTTGGGTCAAAGATTCATCATTTAAGTTAAAAATGCTTTTTTTTTGTTTGAACATTTACCTATTATGTCAGTGAAATATTAAACAGGGAAAAAAGAGAGAAAGTTAGCGATTTTTGAAATTGATGCAAAAGGTCTCTATATGATTAATTGATTGATTTTAATTAATTTGCGAGATGAATTTTTAGCAGAATATCTGGCTGAATTTTCTAAAATGTTTTATGTACGTGCCTCGCACAGGTGTGTCAAGAAATTTGCCCAAGGGCTGAATGATGTAACTGACGACGAAACCAAATGGACTGAAAACAATTTCCAGTCAGGTTGATATTCTCAGCCTCGATATTATGCATACGTCTTTTATTTTTTTCTGAAACTGTACCAAGTTAAAAATATTTTTATGTAATCGAGCCTCTGATTATAAGATAGGGTGGCCCAAAAAACCCAAAATGATTAGATTCATTGGTAACCAAAAATTAAAAAATAGAGATCCTATATTTTTGAATAATTTTGAATCTTTACGAAAGAAAGAGATAGAGAAAATGTATCTTATTTAATATCTTTGTTGGTCAAAATGCACATCTATCTTTTTCAATACTCTTCTCTCTATCTCATTCTATAATTTTCGTATTCATTTCAATCTTTTTCTATAAGCGTTAATCTAAATTCCTGTCTATTTTTTTAAATCTTCTCTTACTTATCTGATCATATCGTACCGCTAATTGATGTTAATCTTTTATTATCTTTCTGTCAATTTAAATTCCTGTCTATATTTCTCAATACCCTCTTCGCTATCTCATTCTATCCTTTACCTATTAATGTAAATGTTTTTCTATCTCTGTTAATACAAACTCCCATCTGTCTTTTACAATCTCCTGCTATCTATCTCAGCCTATCCTTCATCTATCCACGTCTATCTTTTTCAATCCCCTTTTCTCTATCTTATCATAACCCACAATTATCAACGTCTGTCTTTCTCTACCTCTTGGTCAATTTAAATTCCACTCTATCTTTTTCAATCTCCTCTTCCCTATCCCATCGTGTCGTAAATCTATCCGCGTCATCCTTTTAGTATCTATCAATTTAAATTCCCGTCTATCATTTGCAGTCCCCTCTTTTCTGTCTTATTATGTCCTACAACTATCAACGTTGATCTTTTTCTATCTCTTTGTCAACCTAAATTCCCGACTACCTTTTTCAATCTCCTCTTTTTTATCTCATCCTATACTTCTCCTATACTTATTTTTAAATCTAAATTCACGTCTATTTCTTCAATTCCCTCTCCTCTATCTTCTCTAACTTATCATAGCATACAATTGCCAACGTCTGTCTCTTTATACCTCTCTGTATATTTTAAATTCCCGTTTTTCTTTTTCAATTTCTTCTTCTTCATTTCATCCTCTACTACATCTATCAAAGTCGACCTGTTTCTCTCTCCTTGCTAATCTAAGTTCTCGTATATCCTTTCTAAAACCCTCTTCTCTACCTTTTCCACCTCATCATACACTACAAATAATTTTTTAAAACGTTTTTCTATTTCTCTGTCAATTTAAATTCCAGGCTATCCTTTTCAATCTCCTCTTTTCTATCTGATTCACTATAGCTATTAACCAGTTTATATCTCTTTGTCAATCTAAATTCCCTTCTATCCTTTTTAATACCCCCTTATCTATCTTCTCTATCTTATCATATCCTACAACTAATTTTTTAAAAATGTTTTCCTACTTCTTTGTCAATTTAAATTCTCTGCTATCCTTTTCAATCTTCTCATTTCTATCTCATCCATTACATCTATCAACGTCTATCATTCTCTATCTCTTTTTTCAAACTAAATTTACGTCTTACATTTATCGATTTAAGTATGGAAATAAATGTTAAGTGCGTCAGTATATAAGCATGGTTAAAAATTCATTTATTTGGTTAAAAATTAACTTACTAGGTGGAATATTCGTGTGGAAAATAAAATATTTGCTAACAAATCAATTTTTGATGCTGAAAAAAAATCTTTTCTAAAAATTAATCTTCTTGGTTGAAAATTTACAACTTTGATTGATAATTCTTCTTTTTTGTCAAAAATGTAATTGTTTTATAAAAAATGATCTTTTTTACAATTTATTTTTGAAATAAAAAAATATTATTTCATTTTTTATTTAAAAATTGATCATTTCTAGTTGGAACTTCAAATATTTGATTAACAATTAATTTTATTTGGTTGACAAAATAGTTGAAGCCTCAACCATATAGTTGTTTATTTTAAATTAAAAAATATTGATTTTTAACCAAAAGAGGAATAGTTTAATTGTCAAATTCTAATTTAAAAAAAAGTTAATAACAAAAAATTTGTAACAAAGTAGATTGAATTTCAATCAAGTAGTTCAATAATTAATAAAAAAATGAATTCTTAATGAAAAATTTCAAAGTTTATATTAAAAAAAAAACATTATAATTTTAAATAAAAAACAGTTAAATTTAACCAAAAAGAAGAATCTGAAATCAGAGAGATATAATTTTACCAATAAAAATGAATTGATCTAATCAGTAATGAACACTGACCGAATCAGTCATTTTTCATGATCTAAACTTTAACTTTCATTTACTAAATTTTTTAAAATAAAAATTTAACTATTCTATTTTTGGCTTAAAACTTATATTTTTTAGTTGAAGATTTAACTAAGTTGATCATTTCTTTTTTTTAGTAGAAAATTCATATATTTTGTTGAACATTCGCCTTTCTGGTAGGAAACTAATTTTTTTGGTTGACAATTAATCTGTTTTTTTGAAAGTTGAACTGTTTTGTTAAAAATCCATAGGTTTTATTTGAAAACTTACAATTTTAACAAAAACTTATAATTTTAGTTAAACGTTCATCACTTTGGTTCAAAACCTTAAATATTTTGTTAAAAATTTATCTTTTCCGGTTTGGTTTAAAAATTTAGATTTTTTAATGCAAATTTAATGACTTGGTTTAAAGTTAAATTTCTTTGCCAAATTAATTTTTTTGGTTGTTGATTCATTATTTTAGTTGAAAATTAGATTTATTAAAATGAAAATTGAACTATTTTGTTGGTAATTTGAATTTTCGGGTTGTAAACGAAAGTTTAATTATTCCATTTTTGGTTCAAAATTCAACTGCTTGTTTTGAAAATGTATCCTTTTTAGATAAAAATTTATCTCTTTGGCTAAAAATGAACTATTTTGTTGATTTTTTTTGTTCAACATTGTTTTTTAAAAAATGGCTATTTTTAAATTTGACGTTCTCTAGGCGCTCGTCAATAAAAGAAAAATTGTTTTAATTGCTTGCGTTTCATATATTTACATTACTTTAGGATATTTCATGACGATACAATAGAGAAACAAAATTTTATAAACAAACTATTCGTTAGAAGTGTGTTTTCTAAAATTTTCAATAATTTTAAGTTATTTAGATTACATTGCAAGAAATTTGGATGGAAAAAATAGTCTAAATGAAGAAAATTTCTCTTCAGATAATTCTTGTTAATATTTTAAACAAATTTAATGGAAAAATGCAATATTCAGGCATTTATATACAGAAAAATGGTTTTTCTAGGCAGATCTTTTTACTTCGGACCTTATTTATAATTTCAGTAAAATTCATAATTCGATAATAAATTTGGTTAATCTTGCCCAATGCCAGTCCTTAAAAAAAATGCTGTTAAAAAAATTATAGAATTGATTAAATAACTTTGAATATTTTTAAAATTATCATAAAGTTCCCAATTAAAAGGACTGTAATCGAAAAAAAAGATTTTTCCGTCGAAAGATGCCAGCCTAATGCATTTTTATATTTAATTTGTTTAAAAAAATCATAAAAGTTATCGAAAAATTACAAACTTTGCTGAAATTATTATGAGCTTTCTAATCAAAAAAATTGACATCGGAGGAAAAAATTTCTGTTGACAAATGCTTGAATGATGCATTTGTTGATAATATTAACAAGAATAATCATGAGAGACATTTTTTTGTTATAATAGTTTTCATGCAAATTTCTTGCAACACAACTTAAAAATGTCAAATTATTGAAAATGATAGAAAACACATTTTCAACAAAAAATTTGTTTATAAATTTTGTTTGTTTATAGTATTATGATGTAATATCTTTATTAATGTAAATCTATAAAACCTAGACTATTACAACAATTTTCATATTATTGTGGAGCAACGGGAACTTCTAATACCAAAAATTGCATTTTTTTCGTCATATTAGTTTATTGATATAAAAATTAAAAAACTAAATCGAAAATCAGGTTTAACAACATTCTTTGGAATTTTATCAGCTTTTAAAAAAAATTTATTTCGCCTTAACGGTCAATATATTTAGGCTGTACGTTATTGTAAACCAATAAAGCAATTTTTTTCACGCTGCACCCCATTGCAGAATGCCCCATTGCAGAATGCCCCATTGCAGAACGCTATAAAACAAAAGAAATATGACCCAATTTGGTAAAAATTGCTTCTCCCAGACAGAATGATGTAAAAGTTGAGAAACGATAATAATTTTGATCAAAGGGGCATCGTAATTCATAATATCATAACTGGTCCGGTTTTCAGATATAAATTCTTTTCGCGACGGATATAATGGGACCTGTGAATACTAAAGTCTCGGATAAGGTATTTATCGATCACGCACCTAACGCTTTACTTGTATCGTGATTTCGCTCGCTCTCTATAACACGTTTGGAACACAAGGTGAAAGTGCTCGACATATTGAAAGAATTTCGTTTCCGTATCACTAGCGTTAGGCGTCTACCCGGACGAGAGTTCTTACGTCCTTGCTTAGACCACTTGCGTCCTTCCTTGTTTCTGAATGGAGTTGTTTAATGCCACTTGAATATCACTCACCTAACATTCCACTAACAATCACTATTATAAAATATTTTCTATAAATAAAAAAAAAACAATCGATAAAATTGGAATTTTGAGATAAAAATTGGGTCTATTTTCCAGGGGTATAACTAATTTGGAAAATGGTCTCAGGATAAAAGTTAAGGGTGTTTTTGGATAGGCAATTAAATGATTAGGATGTTCATGAAAAAATTATTTTGATATTTTAATTTTACTTGAAGTTATGGAGGTTTAATCATTCTTTTTTTCGTGAAAAATTTGGAAATTGCGATAAAGAGACCCGGGTGTAAAGTTTCATAACGTCCATAAAAATAATGATGAAATTAAAGTTAGGGACAGTTTTGGATAGGCAAAGAAGCGTTTAATAGTTATTCGGACCGATCAAATTGACATTTGAAGTTGACTTGGAAATATTAAGATTTTATCATTTTCAAAAGAAATTAATGAGGGTGTAGTAGTGAACGGCGGCGTTTAGGGAGTGACCTTGAGATTTGAACTTGGCGCCAAATTGGAAGATGATCAGTTGAGGGGAAGAGAAATGGAATTTTTTTTACTTACGATAATTGTAATGCGTATGGCCATATTTTTGCAAATGTTGCACTGGGTGTGGTGTGTTATTCCTTACTAACTCGGACAACTCACCGTCTCTGAGTTCTTATACTTATATCCCCGTTAAATTGCCCTGGCACGCAACGCGGGCCCACTTTCCATTGATACTGAAGTAGTTGTATCGCACGTTTCGAGGCGGAAAGACGCGTGAAATTCTGCCGGGTATGTAAATCCTTGCCAAGTATTTTCTTTACGAAACTGGACTATTTGAACATTTTTGTTTCATTCTTTAGGGGTCAGTAGCTCGGGAGGGGAATTAGAAGAACCTCCTAGCCGATTTTACCCCGTACCCTAGCCTACCTTACCCCATATCCTACCCGACTTTGCCCCGTACCCCAGCCGACTTTACCCCGTACATTAGCAATTTTTCTGAATAAGCGGAAGGAGGGAGGGAGTACTTCATTCATTTACGTAATTTTTGGAAATCCGTAAATGAAATAAAAATAATTCGCAGTAATTTTACAGATACATAATACACAAGAACGCCTGTATACTGGCGACTGATTTAATGATTCCAAGAACTGCTGGCCTACGCAGTTGTGCAGCCGTTTGAGTGTGTGGCAGCCGTCTGGCAGTGTGTGGTAGCGTCAAGAATGGGTCGCCACCAGTTTACAATAGACTCTTTACGTTTCCAATGATTGATTTAATGGCAAGGTCATTGCGAGGCAAGTCCCGAAACTTCCGCTATATTGGTGTTCTTGTGTATGAATTTAACTTTACGTTCCAAAGAAACCTGGTGAGTGAAAAAACACATAGCCAACAACAATGTTTATAGAAGTCAGGAAATTTTATTGACCAGGTAAAAGTAAGAGATTTAGGCAAAATCTTGCAAAAGTTAGGGAATTTTTATAACTTTATAACTATAACTTGTTACATTCTGATTCTAATAAGAAAGTATTGGTTTTATGTCAAATTGGATTTATTCGGTTTTCATCAAAACTTCACGATAACTTTCGAAAAAATGAGTGGATTAGATTGAGTTTCGGCATACTGTTTCAAAGCCTGAAATAAAAAGACAAGTTCGTTAGCCTACTGATTTTGATAAAAATTAAAAAAAATAAAGCATTTTCAAAATTTTTGATACCATTTTTTCAAGATTTAAAAACTCCATGAATAGTTTTTTGTGGTGCTCAGAAATTCGAACAATTTATCCTTACACCTTTTTCCGATCGAAATAAAATGATCAGAGTTATAGCACTTTAAAAATCTAAAATATGAAAAGAAAATTAACATTGTAATCCAAAAAATGTACGATTTGAAAAAAGTCAAGGACAGAAAAACGTGAAAAAAGACATTACAAATAAACAAATTAAATTTTTGGACAAAAAGGCGCAGGGTGCAATAAAATGTTTAATGATAATTATTTTTAATTAAATTAAAATTTTTCAAATTATTTAAAAATAAATATGAAACTTTGCTTTTAACTTTTTTTTCTTGCCAGACACTTGATAGGAATGTTTTCGTTAGAGCCGATAGAGCTTTAACAAAAGAGAATTCACAATCACTAAATTTCAGTCTCAGATGGTGTAACCTTTAATTTTAAAAGTCCTATGCAAAAATGTGGGGGATATAGAATACAATACTACATAAAACTATCTTGATAAAAATGCAGACTATTTCGTTTTGAAATATTACAAATTTAAAGCGTTTCAAATTGAATTTAGCACGGTACCTATGCTGAGAAAAAGATTACTTGAATCAAAGAAATGTAGTACCGAATATATACAATCAAACATTTTTGGGTGAAAATATATTATTCTTATAACAAAAACGATTTTCCATTTGAAAAATATTATTTCTGAAAACAAAAGGAGTTTCCGTACTACATTTCTTTAAGGTACTAATCCTAATTAGAAGGTCAAAAAATCTGTATTTTCAAGATTTTTTTTAGCTCTTTTATAAGATAAAGATATCAAACTTTTTAAATTATATTTATGCATGTTTTTACATCAAAAAAACTTTTTTTTTTAATTTTTAAATGATGTCCAGGAAGCGCCAAAGTGAAGCCTAAAAAAAAAGTTGTTGCATGGCCGACAGTTAATCTCAGGAACGGCAAGTCTGAAACAAAAAAACCAAACGGGTACTTAAAAAGGAAGGTTCCTTACGTAGGAATTAACCAAATTTATAAGAAAATTGAAAAACATGTCCGAAGTTTGAAAAAAACTCTACAAATCAGCGTTTTTTAGACAGTTTTCCATATAAAATAAATCTAAAATTTTTTTTTGTCAAATTGTGGTAAATTCCTATAGAATACAGCTAAATAAACAAAACGCGACAAAATTCATCTAAATCGGTTCAGTAGTTCCGAAGATTAACTGTCAGCCATTTGAAAAAAATTAATTTCGAGAAAAACGAGTTAAAAGTTTTTCGTCATTATATATTATAAGTATTTAAACAAAAATTAAGTTTTATCACTAACAATCGATTAATCAGCTATCCCTGGACCATATAACAAAATTTTACAGTTTTCGTAAGTTTCCTCCTCCTGTTGTTGGACCTCTTTTTTTGCCAAACCACCCTTTTCCGATGTCGCGTTAATGGCTTTTTCTGCCATAGCAATTCTTTCGTCATCTTTTTTTTGCACATATTCATATGCAGTACGGCCGATCAGCGCCGGATTAACCTTTTTCGGGGCCTGGGGCTAAATCTTGAAGGGGCCCCCTTAAGGGCAGAGAAAATCCAAATGTTTGACGGTGCAGAAAAATAACTCAAAATTATTTTTATCATAATTTATTTATTATCTTTAGAACAATTTGTAACTACAAAAATAACAGATACTTATTTCAATTAGTCTTTGATTATCTTACAATTTTTTCCTAGTACTCAGAATTTATTTATTTTTTCTGGAGTAAAGGGGCCCCTGACTGCCCAGGGGCCTGGGGCTATAGCCCCACCTAGCCCTATGGTTAATCCGGCGCTGCGGCCGATGGTGCATCCCATAACTTCCATCATCTTCAACAGAGACATGCGGTCTTCGTTGAAGATAGCCAATGATATTTGGACTGCTAATTCCGTGACTTCTTTACCAACAAACGTATGTTTCGGCACGATTGCCCAAAGTGTTTTATTGAAACACTCATTGTTGTTTTGAGTATTTTTTCCTAAACAACGTTTCAATAAGTTCTCATTGGTCAATTTTTCGAAAAATGGCTTGATGTATTCTCGAACTTCTTCGCTGAGAGTCGGTTTGTGTTTGAACGGTTCATTTCTCACAAAAGAAAACATGTGACTAGCAGTTGCGTCAGCTCGGAGTGTGCGCAATACACATTTTTTTCGGCTATTTAACACAGTTACAACTCGAATCTCTTTAAAATATTTTAGGAGCGGGTTTTAAAGATCTAAGGAAGGGAAAAATACAATAAAAAAACCTATTTTTTAAAATTCTAATTAAGATTAGTACCTTAATTCAAGTAATCTCTTTTCTCAGTGTACATTAATTGGATATAAAGGAATTTAGAGTCCTGTTTTGAGGGTATTTTGGTTTGTAAGTCTAAATTGAGCACCCCGATTCCGGAGCGGGACATAACTCGGTATAGTTTAGGGGAGACTGGCCCCAGGCAACTAAAAATTTCAACTTAAAAATTTGATTTTTGAAGAATGCATTCTTATGGGAAATTAGATGGCGCATCTTTTTTTCTTTAACAAGAAAGTTTTATCTCTTATAGTTTTCGAGATAACCATGATAATCATTTTTTTTCTGAAGTGGGTTTGTAATTAATTTTTGGTCTCTCGTTTGTCGTCATATCTATAATTTTTGGAATTTTTTAATAATGTTTAGAGACAATACTCTCCAAAGAGACTCTGTCGCCTACAAGAGTTTAGTTCGCGCGCTCCAAGTTTTGCATTCGCAGTTTTTTACTTATTCAGTGTTTTTAAAAAAAGGGTTTCACATAAAAATTTCTTACACTTGTCTCAACAACTTCTTCACAGGAAGTTTTCATTTGCTTAAACTTCGCTCGATGAACGAAACGATGAAGGTTATGAGGAATTCAATTCGCAGTAGCCTAGAAATTTTTTTTTGGATTTTGTTATAAATAATCATATAAACTTTTTACTCATATTATTATACTAAAGATAATTTAAAAAATATTGTCTCTAAATACTATCAAAAAATAAAAAAAAGGTAGATATGACGACAAGCAAGAGACCAAAAATTGATTACAAATGGACTTCAGAAAAAAACATCATTATCATGGATATTTTGAAAACTATAATAGATACAACTTTTGCGTTAAAGGAAAAAAGATGCGCCATATAATTTTCCACAAAGAATGAATTCTTTAAAAAACAAATTTTAAAACTTCGACTTTTAGGTTCCGGGGGCCACCCCCCCCCAGCTATACCGAGTTATGTCCTGTTCTGGAATCGGGGTGCTCAATTGCGAAACCTTTTAGTTTAAAATTTGGAAATTTTTATCTCCTCTTCAAATATTAACTCGCAGCCTTGAAAATTTTATTCTTTTTAGATTAATTTAATTTAATCTTGGAATTACAGTTCTTAGGAATATGGTAGTGGTTAAATACTTCGCAAGCTGTGAGGAAGCTTTCGCTTAACACTGTTTGGGAGCAGAACTTTGAATTTCCTCAGAAAATGCTGAGATAACTATGAACTTCCCCTACAACTTCGTGGATCATCGAGTTAAGGAAAAATTAATAGGGATTATCACCTAGAAAATATTTTCGTCGAATTTGCAGCTCACTGGATACATGCCGAAGCACCTTGTAAGGAAGATTTCATGATTAATCACTAAAATATCCTTTATTTTCCCAGGGAAAAAGAATCAATTCAATGAAAATTATTTTAATTGAAGAATTAAAAAAAGTACTTTCGAGCGAATATTACAGTAGTAAAATCTAAAGAAAATTCTATAAGCTCATTTGATACGAATCCTATAAAACTGAATATAGCAAATTACGCGAATATGAAATTCTATCTGCACATTTGATAAAAACCCTATCTAATTCAGACAAATGAATTTTATGAATCTGTCTGTTTTCTGTTAACAGATTATCATCCAAATTTTAACAAATACTATTCCGGCGCAGAACTTGTATCAAATCCTATATTCCCAAATCTTGAAAGATTTTATCTAACTCTATGTTTTCGAAAAATCGTGTACTTTTCTATACAAATATTCTCATTGAATTAGATTAAAATTAACTTGATAGAGTTTTTACGACAATACCTTTTAGAAAAGTATAATATATTTCGAGGAGTAGAATTGGATAGAAATCTTCCAGGCTTTGGAAAATAGGATTGGATATGAGTTTGGTTCGAATAAGATTTGATTGAGATTCAATAAAAGACTCATGATACGAAACGTATAAGTTTTAACAAAGGATAAGCTTTGATGGAACATTTTGAGAGACATAGGATTCGATACAACTCAGGTAAGGGATAAGATTTGATGAAGTTTCAATCAGAAAATGTTGATAGAAAAGGGTAAGATACATTGAAAAAACTTGGTCGTTGCAAGTGAAAGTCTTGTTTATTTTCAAGGAAATATTTATTTGAGGCAAATAGATATAAGCACTTTGATGGGAAAAGTTATTCATTTTATTCAAAGAAATTTCAATAGGATTAGGTTAAGATTGTTTGATTTAAAAGTATGATCTATTGGTCAGAAGGGAATATTTTTTTGAATGAAAGAAATATTAATTCAAGATAAATATAAACATTTTTAGCTTACTTTTCAAAGAAATATTTTAGTCAATGGAGGACTTGGTTTGCTCGCAATTAATAAGGAATTTCCCACTTGAAAGAAAGATGAACTCCAACTGTGGTTCTCAAATCTTTAAGCTACAGAAATAGTTACTTCGATTTACAGTATATTTGTTTGAGAAAAGTGGCCGTTCACTAAAGGTGGATCATTATTTTTTAAATTAAATTTCGTAGCACACGTACTTGATCAATATATGTGGTTACCTTCAACAGAAAAATAGTGATTTATCTAATAAGAAGGTATTCTCTTTTACTATAAGATATAAAATCAATTAGACATATTTGTGAAATTATTTGTCTTGCTGCTTATGTTTTTAGAGCTGCAGACATAAGCATCAAGAAAAATAATTTTACAGACATGTCTACTTGATTTTACCTATCATATTAGAAGAGTATACCTTTTAAATAAATCACTAATTAACCGTTAATAGCAGAAAAATGTTTTCAGCAAGTTCGTGTAGTCTTCCAAAGTAGATAAGGGTGTCAGAATCTACAGATATGATTATATCTTCTTGATAAAGAGTACCAAAAACTCGCACCCAAGACAAAAAAAATTTAATGTCAAGATTTGATAAAATGATAGCACTAAAATCGTGATCGTGTATCATTCTCAAATTCTACTGGCTTCAACTTTCCCATGTTACTCGTATATAAAAACCTTCGTTGAACAAAAATCTGTAAGTCAAGTGATGGAACTTGGACTTCAACAGCTCTTTATACAGGGTGGGCATGCTGGGGATTACATACATGGCGAGTTAAATGCTACCCGGATTGCATAACAGCAGGGAAGAAGCCATTATATAGGAGTGTTTTCATATTTTCGCGCCTCTAAAGTTGCATTCGGATCTGCTATTCGGCCAAGTCCGTGCATCTTCGGATCAAGTTTATGATAGTTTTCATGGTTGCGTTCGAAACTTCAAACGGTTATGTTCAGATTCACCTGTTTTCCCTAATCGCTCTTAGTAAATGTAGGGAATGTTAATTTAAAGTTTACACATGTAATTTTCCATTCACTTTATTTGAAACATATCCTGTCGATTCATAACATACCTTTTTATGCAGTAAAAATAAGCGTTAAACACCATTCACTCTTCGCCCACTAGAAGCACAGAATATTATTACTATTTTATAGTATTTGTCACTTAGCAGCCATTCTATAATGTTATTGGCACAGAAAGAAATGGCGTTTACTTCTCAGTTCACATGTCTCACTTCATTATTAATTTAACACTTTTATTATTTGTCATCACTATATAACATAACCTATATTGTTTTGACACCTGTATCCGTTTGAAGTTTCGAACTCAACCATGGAAACTATCATAAACTTGATCCGAAGATGCACAGACTTGACCGAATGGCCGATCTGAATGAAACTTTGAAGGCGCGAAATATGAAAATACCCCTGTATAATGGCTTCTCCTCTGCTGTTGTGAAACTCGGGTGGCATTCAACTCGCCATGTATGTAAGCCCCAGTGTGTTCACCCTGCATATGCGGACATAAAGTGTGATGTTTTGCAACCAGTATAGCAAGTTGTTTGGTTGTGAAGCCTTCTTAAAATTTACGTGACATATTAGAAGACAAATAATTTGTTGTAAAAGCTTAGAATTGTCCCCTACTTTATTACCGGAAGGAATGTCACCTATGATAAGCCCTAGATATCGGATTAGAGTTGACATTTCTGACGATTAAATTTTTAATTGTTCGATTTCAAGGTCATTTTCAGTTATTTCGGGTGGAATATTAATATTCGAATGTGGACTAAAATCAAACTTTCGTAATCTGTAATTGAATGCTTGCAAAGAAAAAATACCTTGAGCAATGAATCGTTTCAGAAACATCATTCACATTTCCTAAACATCATTTCTAAAATTAGTAACATGGCTTTTATAATTTTTTGGCGTACGTAAGAAACTGCGATTATTCATTACCATCATACGGCGTTGTTCTTTCGTTACAAAGCATGACCAAGATTATTCGCGTTAACGTCCTTTTTTTTAGTCAAGTCCTTGGTGAGTGCCCAAATTATCTTCAGCTAAGCCTATTAGAGGAGAATAAACTCTCTTTATTAGCCCCTCGACTTGTATTTCAATTTCATTTACCTCAAGGTAAGACTGCCGTATGCTTAACCAATTTCATGATCAGCTTTATGATCACCAAACAATTTTCCCGTTGAGTTTTATCTCAGTTTGTTTTCACAATTCACTTTGTTTACATTTGCCAATGTAAGCCATGATTGTGGAAAAAACATTTGGCGATTCAGGAAATTTCCTTAGTACTTTTCCGAATGGCGCAATTGCTAGTCCTACTACGCTTAGAGGTTTAATACAACAACTTAATTCTTCAAACTGTGAAGAGAATTTACATTGTCATCTCTACGATTCAACTGAATTCTGCTGCTCCAAAAGCCGTAGAAAATGTCCCATATCCCGAAAGGTTCCAAGTCAAACCCAAATCAAGGAAGTCATCATCTATGATTTCGAACCCTTAAAGATTTTCCAAACTTGGAAAGCCTCTTCTAAACAGGTCGTTGAAGTGTATCGCAAAATATCTTTTTTGCGATGTCTCCGTATGACGGCACAATGTTGTTTAACAAAGTTTAACGGAGCTTCAATACTGCTTAATAAAGCGATGCTCTCTTCTACACCTGGAGGCAAATCTAAAATGCAGAATAGATTAAGATTACTTATCAGCTTCGTACAGAAACTAAAAAGTATCTCAGTAACTTCATTGAATTTAAAATATTGCAAACACTCACCTTCAGTCACAAAATTTCTTGTTGATATTTGTGTCAGTATTTGTTTGCTGTAGTCCCCTCAAATTTGTCAAAGCATTCCTCCATCGACAAATTAATTTTCCACGTGGAGGTAAACATTACTCTGTGGGCGAGTTTTTTGTTTTCATTGGCGGCGTGTAATACGTAGTTGATACTTCTGACGAAAGACTTCCACAATCTCCCACGAGATTTGTTCGAATACTTCGTAACACAGGCTTAAAGGTCACCAATTTTCGGAATGCGATTCGGATACAGAGAATTGAAAGAGAAAACAATATTACTGGCATTATCTACGATCATTATATTTACTGGGGAAATTATGAAATTAGTAAGTAAAAGTAAAATTTCGTCCTTAAAAAATGCCCAAATTATACAATTAAAGTACTTCTTATCAATATTTAAAACTTCATCAACAATGATTTTAGTGATAGTTTTTCTAGCATGATCGGTTATTCCTTCTTGGGTATTGTATCCATTTATTACAGCTATGCCCTTCACTGAATCGCTCAAAATCTGCATGACATAAGGCACTGTC
This sequence comes from Belonocnema kinseyi, assembly GCF_010883055.1. Classification (NCBI taxonomy): domain Eukaryota; kingdom Metazoa; phylum Arthropoda; class Insecta; order Hymenoptera; family Cynipidae; genus Belonocnema; species Belonocnema kinseyi. Next base: position 20,541,126 of record NC_046657.1, on the reverse strand, counting down.
CCGTGCAGAAATTGCCGAATGTTTGCCTTATTTCCGAGTTGGGCCAGATCGGGCACACAATTTTGTGGTTGCTAAATTTGGCCCCCTCTAGACCCCGGCTTAACACCCAAGCTTTCCAGTAGATAGCGCTTCATTAATTTCGGGGGCAAAAGTGGGTTGACTGCAAATCGCCCAAGTTTCAATGTAAAGTGTCAAGCGTAAAAAATATTTCAATTATTATTTGTAAAAGTGACAAAATAAGTGGGAAAAAATGCCAAAAGTGAGCACAAGACGAGTGCGTAGGTATATCATACTTCAAAATATTCCTGAATTACGTGTTGAAGACTATGATAAGTAAATTTATTAAGAATGTTAAGATGAAACCTAACCTCGAAATGAGGCTATTACTTGAAGAAAACAACAAAAGCATTATTTCATTTGTTGAATGTGAAAACGAATTAAATCAACAATGACGTCATAAACATATTTATTTTCACGTATTTTTAGGTGATTTGATACAATCGGAAAGCCACTTCAATTTAGAAATTAAAACCAAAAATATATTGCAAAATACTTGAATGGTTTAACATACAGAAATATTCGATTTTAATATTATTTTATTTAAGAATCCCTTTTAATTAGGAATAAGTAAAATAAATAAATATGGGCCCGATCGGGGCGAGGAATGGTTATCTCTGGGCGCAGCGCTTGGGCCCCGATCGGGCATCGCGTTTCATTTCGAGTCTGGCCCCATCTAGATAGCTTAATTTGGGCCAAATTCTGCCCGATCTGGCCCCGATCAGATCCAAATTGGAATTTCTGCACGGGGTATGTTTAAGACGTTTATTAATAGGACGAACACGATTCCGGAGAAGTCTATCATTCGCCATTTGCATTTGCATTTTCTCGTAGAATCTCTGGACTAAGTGTTGATCAGAGTTTTCAGGACGTTTCGTTTCTACTTAATCCGCTTGGATAATAAAACGGCTCTGATCCCAATCGATGGGGCTAACTCAGAAATAAGGATTTCGTTCCATTTACGAAGTGCTTCCTTCGTCACGGAATGTTCTATGCCAAACATGGAACAAAAAATTAATTCCAAAATACTGCATTTTCTAATTATATTTTACAAATATAAATTAATGTATAATTCAGTATTAAAAACATTGTAAACAAACCAGGGGAAACTTGGTAAATAAATCAATTATTTAGGTCCAAAGATTCTAAATTTGTAATTTATTTATTTTATTTAAAAATTCTCAATGTCTCCATACTTTTTGAATGTGCCATTTGTGAACACATTTGTGACGAATACAATCAACAAAGCGGAAGTACAAGGATTTACATTGTTTGAAATGATTAATACTTTAAAAGTTCATTTTAGTAGATGAATACATGTTAAAGAGTATAGAATATGCGGAATGTATTTCCGAAGTAACAAAGTTTTTTAAAATTTATAAATAATCCAAGTTAAGTATTACATTTAAAAAAGGAAATAAATTTGATATAAAAATAATGGAATGGACGTAATGGAATACTGTTAGTCAAAAAAACAAAAAAAAAACATATTTTCAAGCAAATCGTTGAATCCTCATACAAAATGAATTAATTTTCAAGAAATCAGTTTTATTTTTAACCAATAACGACTAAATGTCTATCGAAAGTGTCGAATTTTCAACCGAGAAATATTTTTTTATTCAATGTAAGACACAAAATTTCAAGCAACAATGGAATTTTCAACAAAAAGTCAAATTTTGAACCCAAAGGGGTACCTTTTTGATAAAATTGTTGAATTTTCAAAAAAATAATTAAATTTGCAACCAAACAGTTGTATTTTTAACTTAGAAAGATAAAATCCTACCCAAAATAAGGAATTTTAAACAAGAGTTGCATTTTCTTTTATATTATCACATTTTTAATCAAATAAATTTTTCTTAACCAAAAAGGTGAATTCTCAATTGAACATATAATAGTTGGTTATGCAGCCGAAAAGCGTTGGTTTAATGGAACATAATTAGAATTTTTACTTCGGCTCCATTAATTCAGTTTTTTTTTCAAATAAAATAAAATAAAAAAGGGGAAAAGCGAGAAAAGAGCTGGGTAGCCAGTAGTAAATTAATGATTTTTTTTATTTTTAATATTATTGAAATATCAGGATAGAAGACTGAACGCTTTGCTTCGTACATAGAGTTAATTTTCCAGTTCACTTTTTTATTACGGACTAAATACTTTTACATCGCAACATTTTAGGCAACATTTTGGAATCTTCAAAAAATTTTTTTAGATTTCTTTATAAATGTAAAATTCGATGAATTCTTTAGAAATGCTTTGAAATTTAATTCCATTTCGGTTATTCAATAGCGTTGTCTAGCAATCCCAAATATTAGTATGTATAGCGAAAAATGGACTATTCATCATAAACTTTCGATATAAATAGTCGGACTATTTTCCATGCAGCATAATGCTACCCTTCTTTTAAATTCGTCAATAATGTGAAATTCGAAAAAATTTTGATGATTTTAAATTTAAAAATTTTTTCTACCTCTAAATAACTTTTATCGAGTCTTATCATCAAATGTTCAAAATATTAATTTAATGATTTAAAAAAGCTTATTAGCTCACTGTTTTGAGGACAGGGATTAATTACCCTTTTTTAATTTCTTAACAAAAATGGTCTGAAAATATTTTAAGTACCTACTTATTATTATTTACAATTTGAATAATTTTTTTTAATTGAAAAAGGAATAGTAAATACCAAAGTAAACTTAAAAACGACGCCATGCCACGTGCTCCCAGAAACAAAAGCTACTGGTTTTTTTGTACTTATCTATGAACTGTTTGATCCATCCGAAAGATAAATCCCATTCCAGCAGCAATCGCCCGTCTTGTCGGAAAATACACTTAAAATTTATTTTTAGAGAAATTGAAATGTTTTTCGAAGACTCTGTCCTTATTCTATGCAGTACCCGAGCAGCGACAGTTGCGAGCGGAAAGAACTATAATGACCCGGAAGGAAGTAAACGAACGAAAAATCGCGGTCCTGATTGGCGCAAGCCGATCCAATTAAAACAGAGACACGTCCGCATTGTATCTTGATTGGGCAAGTGTTTTTTCTTCATATTGGAGGCGAGAGTATTCAAAATTAAATGATTAAATAGAAATCGTTCATCTTCATAGAATATTTATGGCTATATAATAATAATTAGTATCCTGCATATTAAGGGGGTCGTCTAATGTGTCAGATAAAAAAAAACAATTTTTTTTCTCATAAATCACGTCTAAAACATGTATTCAAGACGTGGGTGAAAGTATTTTCGCGATTTGAAGTAGTTGAAAAGTTACACGCGCAAACTTAAGTACGTGTACGTTGCGTGCATCGACACAGGGATCATCCATATATTACGTAGACGTTTTTCTTTTGTTTCTGGCGTTGTGTCCTTCTCAACTTCACAGCAATTTTATGCTCGTCTTTATTCAAACAAAAGAAAAACCTCTTACGTAATATATGTACTCTATGGTTCAGGCATAGCAGATTGATGGTGAGGTAATTTTTATTATGAATTATATACAATAACTTTTAAACGTGTTTTTCTCAACACACGATTTTTTTAAACTGCTGCCATGATATCTCGAAAACTATTTCATTGTTTCTGCTAAAATTTATACAGCATTTTTTGCGCATATACAACTTCAAGTTGAACTAAAAGAATTAAGATTGCTTCGTTAGTTTTTTTAGTACTTAAATAGACCCCAAAACAAGGCGTAAAATTGATTTTTTTTCTGAACCTTACAATAAAAAAATTATTTTTTAACATTCTTTCTTTATTTAAGTTTTTGCAGAGTCTCAAGTCTCGCGAAAAAAATGGCGTATGGTTTTTTGATTTCAGATAATTAGAATAGCCGAATCATGGTAGCAGTGGAGCATCTCTTCTTTTACCATATCCGTTCCTGTTGAGCGGTGTACCTCCGAAAATATTCGGTGTAATGACTTCAAAAAATTTCCAGAGTATGTTTAAATGTATTAAAAAAAATATGAAATATAATAATTATTTTGTTTCAACGGTTTTCAAAAAAAAATCCCCAAAATAGCATTAGACAACGGCTGTCACACTAGAAGACCCCCTTAAGGTGGCTCTAAAAAATAAAAATTCCTTCAATATATGATATTACCCCCCCCCCCCCTAAAAAAGTTGCGATTTGGTAAAAACAACTGTGAAGTTTTATCAAAATGTTTGAACAAGGGGATTTAAAAGTGTGTGGTTATTTTTTTTTAATTTCTGGGGTCGTTTTTTTAACTTTTCTATCATATATTTTTTTATTGCTTTATCTGACCACTCTCTACGATCATTTGGCTAAACTAGAAACTTTTTTATTTAACATGTATAAAAATATGAATTTTTGTCTATTGGGAGTATATTATTGTATACTATTGAATATTATTGCGTTACTTGATTAACTGAAAAAATGTTAAGATTGAATGAAAATGCAATCACTGTCGTCAGCAATTACTTGTTTTAGAAGAGTATTTGTCTTATCAATAGAAACCTAAATGATTAAAATAACTATATATAAATTTTACCATGAAAGTGTATAGATAATTTGGGCAAAAAAAAAACACTTTGTTTCAATTAATTACATTATCAGTTCAACAATTTTTTTTGTTAGAATAATGCTCTCATATTCTTTTATTGGAATATTTATAAATCTGTCGTTCAAATGACAGTGTTCATTTTTGTAATGGAAACTAATTAATGTTTTGAATAAAAGAATTCAATCTTGTTTTAACAAAAAATTCATTTGTATCAAAAAAAGTTAATGGTGGTATAAAGTTTTTAATTTCGTCTATAAGAATAAATATTTTTTTAGTGAACTCGGAAACAAAGTCTTAAACTTTACAATATAAAATCCATAAGTATAATCCTTTAAGGATGTGATAATAAGAGCAACACCAAATATTTTTATATAAACACCAATAAATATTTTATTATTTTCTTTTAACATAGACGAAGGGGTTTATAACACCTACTTACTGCGTTCGAAATATAAATCGTGGGCGTTGCTTACCATATGCATTCCGCCGAGAAGAGCTATATAGTCCACGGTACTTATCGAGCCTTGTTATGAGTCGAGAAGCAAGTCTCGCAGCCAATGTAATTTCTTACCTGCGAGAAAAACTACCCAGTTGAGTAGGGATATCAGTAAAGGAGAAAATTCATGTCTTAAGAAACACTTCCTTCTTTGAGTATCTCATTAAATAATCGTCTGAGAAGAATTTTTTATTATTTAAGGCAATGTAATACTTATCCGATCCCTACTTTACCGACATATTATTATACAACAACTTATAGTTACACTAATTGAGATATCAGGTTTAAATTTTGGGAAAATAATTAAAAGACACTAAAAATCGCTTCCATTGTTCAAAATATCTAGGACTAGAATAAAAAATGAAATTTTGGAAAATTCTTGGAACTTTTTTTTAATTAGGGAAATTTAAGGCTGTGTAAACGTTACTTATTATCTTTTAATTGATTTTCTAAATTTTCAGCTTGATCACTCTATTTTTATTGGTGTGAGTTGTTCTAAAGATAATGTCAATAAGTGTTACATAGCCTTAAAGCCACGTGACGAGTGGGTCACGTGACCAGAGTCCTATTTTACCGACACTTTCGTTTTAAATTTATTTTCACACGAAGCGCCACACATTGAGAGGAAATTTACCTTTTTCGTTCAAAAATGTCCAGAGTGTTCAATTTTGGCCCGATTTTGAATTTGAAAAAATTAAGAATCGTTCAATTCTGAAGTGCTTGATGCTCCGAAGTTTTGTCTCCTCCACTCGTTTATTGTTAATTTTTTCACTAAAAGTATGGAAAAACTTGAATTTTGTACATAAAAATCTTTTCGCTTTAATAACTGATAGGGTAATCTTTATGTTGTCTTAGATGAATGTTTAGGGACTCATAGAATACAAATAATTTGCTCCTTATTCCATTTATTTATTATAAAAAAATTTTATGAACAAATTAGAAAATAGTCTTAGTATCGGTAAAACAAATTTTCTGTTTGTTAAAAGTGCTTCATATTAATGTAGGAATGAAATTAAATCACAATACAAATTGAAAAGTTTATAATAACCATTTTTATAAACAATTCTTGTGGAAAAATGTACAAATTTGAGTTTCTTCTAATTATAATTTCCTTCAATCTCCAGAACCACTTTAGGTATTCCTTAAACTAATAAATATTTATTAATATTTGATGAAATATAACAATATAAATTTTTATAAACAAATTATATAAACACCTTAAGTTTAGATATTTTGTCATAAGAACGGTTAATAACAGTGGTTATTGTCAACTTTTCTAATATTTTTGTGCCTACCAATCATTCGTCCAATAGCTTAAAACATTTACAGTAAAAAAAAAATTTTCTATGCAGAAGGGCCAAAATTTTGAATTCGTTTATAAAAATTAAAATTGTTATATTTGATCAAATATTATTAAATATTCATTATTTGAAGGAATACCTGAAGTCCTTTTGGCGATTGAAGGAATTTTTTATTTGAAAAAATAAAAAATTTTAATATTTTGCCACAAGAATTGCTTTTAACAATGGTTATTATCAACTTTCAAATTATTTTTGTAATTAAATGTAATTTATACATTAATATGTAACACTTTTAGCAACAAAATTTTTTTACCGATACTAAGACTATTTGTCAATTTGTTCATAAAATTTGTTTATAACAAACTCATCACATGGCCTTAAGGCTTTTGAAAATATTTTGATTTCCGTCAAATACATAATACGCCTAGAAAAATGCATTAGGTAATGTAATATTTGAACCACATACTATAAAGGTAATTTTACATGGTGGAGAATAGCGACATGTTTCGAAAAATGTTCTTGCTGTGATTTTTTTGTTTTAATTGAAAATTAAGTGTCCCAGTGGGCACAAAATTTGGCGACGTCTTCACGACATCGTTACGACATCGTTACCACATCTTTGCGACATCCTATGTCCATATCGTTTCGATGTCTTTGCGATATCGTTAAGGCATTGTCAGATCATACGACTTATTTACGATATCGCAAAGACACCTTAACGACATGCACATAGGATGTCGTAAAGTTGTCGTAACGATGTCGTAAAGACGTCGCCAAACTTTGTGCCCACTGGGGTTTTTTGCGCCTAGAAAATACAACGCGCTGGCTAACCCTGCATGACGGGCTGCAGTCCCCCGATTTAGAGTCAAGTCGAATAAACTTTCCAAATATCCCATCTTTGTCGCTTATAGTAATATATAATATAATAATATAATATGCTACTCTTATAAAAAAGAGATGCCGTTTGCGGTATTCGAAAAAAAGTATTGCTAATATTTATTGAGTAAAATGCAGTAATTGAATTTTCTGGTTACAGCTTATGACCGTTGCAGCTACAGAAAATAATCTTTTTATTAAATAGATGTACTCACAGTCTTCAGTATTTATTTATTCTTATTTATTATTTTAAACACTGCACTCAATTTAGGTGGTGTGATTTGATGGTAAGAAAAAAAACTTCCTTAAGGGCATGGGACACAGCTAAGTACCTATATTACCGACCACAGTTTTTCAGTTCACTGAAAGTTTTTTTGAACCTCAGAACTTTTTTTGTAAATAAAATATCGAGCTGAAACTTTGGGAAATGTATTAGAGTACAATAAAGTACGTTTAGGTGCTGCATTTTGGTAGGAACTTCACTGAAAATTATTTCATCTTTTTTCCGAACCTCAACAGTTTTTTAACGTTCGAACTTTTTTTATACATAAAATATCGGTCTCAAACTTTGAGAAATGCAAGAGTCCAAAGAAAACTACGTTTAAGTACAAAGCTTAATAATAGAAGATGTAAAAAAAAATTTCAACATTCAATTCCAACGGCATCAGCCGGTAACGTTGTACACGAAAATACGAACTCTCTAGAGCCTCGTCAAGTGGCCGCCAGGTTTCGCACTTTCGTGTACAACGTTACTGGCTGATGCTGTTGGAATTGATTGTTAAAATATATTTTTTTACATCTTTTATTATTAAGCTTTGTACTTAAACGTAGTTTTCT
>NC_046657.1:20524596-20532946 GCF_010883055.1 Belonocnema kinseyi | reverse complement strand
TTTTATTTACAAAAAAAGTTCTGAGGTTCAAAAAAACATTCAGTGAACTGAAAAACTGTGGTCGGTAATATAGGTATTTAGCTGTGTCACATGCCCTTAAGGCCATGTAACGAGTATAACAGCTGATTGAGTCAGCCCTAAAATCAATATTTTTTCACCCATATTGAAACATAAAAGTTTAAATAACACGGAAATTTTTTTTGGAAATGTTGATAAATATTAAAGGATCGTTTGTGGCCTTGCAAAGAGTTGGGGGAAGAAAAAAGTGTATTTATGTTAATAATGATTATCGCTGGACGCATTTAGGCTTTACAGCAGAAGTTTGACCTCTAACTTTCTCTGTCGGTAATAATGCAATCTGTATTACCCACAGACCCGTAGAAGTTCGAAGTTGTCTACTCTCTGCACTAGGAATGTCGGACCTAATTTGTTTATTTGCATTTCAAGTGCAAACATTAGTTTTTGCATTATTTGCGCATAATTTTCATGAGCGATTGTTGTTGTTTTATCCCACTTTGATGAATATTTACCTCATAACGAGCCCATTGACAACATTGAAATTTGCTCGCAGGGTCTTACAGCACCGTCGGTATTGCTCCAAAATTGTAATTTAAAAAAACTTTTTTACAATTATAATTATTTAGGACCAGAGACCCATTCCTGCATGCCTTCTATTTAGCGTGCCAAATTTTTAACACGATATCTCATTCCGTGTGGACATAAGTTGGGAAAGAAAAGTACCGATTTAACTTCGAATTGTATTTTCCTCGATTTTTTTTAATGTCCACCGGAACAAAGCAGAGACCTGCACCGTTACCTCCTCTTTCATTTCCCAAACTTTCAGAGCGATACTTCATTTCGTTCAGACTTAAGTTGCGAAAGAAAAATTGAGGACCAAGTTTGGTCACGTGACCCTCCCGTTACATGGCCTTAACGAAAAAGGAGGACATTATATTTATTTTCAAAAAATTATTATACAGAGTGGACACGTTGGGACTGACTAAAAAGAATGCATCCCGCAATAGACGCGTGTGAGACGGGATGCACACTTTTAGTTAAGCCCCACACGGAGAAAACTGGATACTAACAGTTAGTATCTGGATACGAAGCCGTAACATATCTGTAACTTAACTATAGGACAACGATCTAGATACTTAGATGTAATGTCCGCAAATATTAAGTCTTTAATATCCGTAGACATTAAGTCTTTAATATCCAAGATACTTATTCTAAATATGGGAGATACTTATTATAAATGTCTTCGATGTTTATTCTAAGTATATATGATATTAAAGCAAGAAGCGGAAAATTTGAAAAAAAAGATCTTTGATATTACTGTTAAGTATCTGAGATGTTAAATTTAAATATTTCAGATATTACAGTGAATTATCTAGCATGCTACTGTTTATTATATACAGGGTGGACACGCTGGGGCTTACATACATGGCGAGTAAAATGCTACCCGAATTGCACAACAACAGGGGAGAAGCCATTATACAGGGGTATTTTCATATTTTGCGCCTTTTAAGTTTCATTCGGATCGGCCATTCGGTCAAGTCCGTGCATCTTCGGATCAAGTTTATGATAGTTTCCATGGTTGCGTTCGAAACTTCAAACGGATATAAGTGTCAAAACACTATAGGGTATGTTATATAGTAATTACAAATAATAAAAGTGTTTAATTAATAATGAAGGGAGATATGTGAACTGAGAAGTAAACGACATTTTTTTCTGTGTTAATAACATTATCGAATGGCTGCTGAGTGACAAATACTATAAAATAGTAATAATATTCTGCGCTTCCAGTTGTCAAAGAGTGAATCGTGTTTAACGCTTATTTTTACTGCATAAAAAAAATATGTTATGAATAGACAGGATATGTTTCAAATAAAGTGAATGAAATATTACATGCGTAAACTTTAAATTGACATTGCCTACATTTTCTGACAGTGATCTGTGATCAGGGCAAACAGGTGAATCTGGACATAACCGTTTGAAGTTTCGAACGCAACCATGGAAACTATTATAAACTTCATCCGAAGATGCACGGACTTGGCCGAATGAACGATCCGAATGCAACTTTAAAGGCGCGAAATATGAAAATACCCATGTATAATGGCTTCTCATCTGCTGTTGTGCAATTCGGGTAGCATTGAACTCGCCATGTATGTAAGCCCCAGCGTGTCCACCCCGTATGATGTTGAAGAGTAATATCCAGTGAATATTACTAATATGGAATACTAAGATTTATGAGGAAATTAATTATTAATCTGAATGAGTCAATTTGAATGTAAAAACGATATATTATCGACCAAATTGATTGAATATTTTATTTTGGTCAATATTACATTCATGTACTAGGCAAGGCGATTCATTCAGATTTATAAAGAATAATAAGCACACAAATGTAGGTTTTAAATACTTAGATTAAAAAGTGATCGTGAATTATTTTTTATTTTAGTTGAATTTACAATATAATTTGTTATTTAAATTATAATACAATCTTATTTTACGCAGTCCGTAATGACGTATATTTTTCTATTATAATGTTTGTGCATAAGTACAGGATGGTACTTGTGTAAATATATTTGCTTAACAAACTGACCTTCTTCACACTTCACAGCCTCATAAGCGAAACAATTTTTGTAGCATAATTTTGTTTTATACATATTACAAGAAAATATCACATTGTCTGTTCGATGATAAATTAAAATTTCGGTGATTTTCGCAAACATCGGGAGCTCATCGCTAACACTAATTTCAACCGTAGAAAGTAGACCGCATTTTTAGTTAAAGATTATAAGATTTCGAAGAAGTTTAAAAAATATATATCTCGTAGAATCTGCGGTAAGCTGGCGGTGTTCACTATAGTATGTTGTGTCAGTTTCTTTTTAAATTATCAGTATTTCCAACAAAAATTATTAAACAATGAAGACCATGTACCATTTTTTAACAAAAATGTAGATTGCCTTAGTGTGTTTCGCCTGATATCGGTATCTTTAAACAAAAATAATTAAATTTAACTCCAATGATTTTTAATTTACAATACAAGGATGTATAAGTTTAAAAAATTTGGAATTATGTCTGTGCTTTTAGTTGGAAATTGGTATTTTAAATTAAATATGTTGGGCGTTTCCACCAGAAATCCGTATTTTTAGTAAAACACTAATGAGATGAGATAATAATGACATTTGTTAGTTAGTTTGAAGTGTTTAACCATCTTAACCAATTTCAGATTATGTCTGTTTTTAGTTGAAAATTTATATTATTATTCAAAAATCTTTAGACATTAAAATAGGGTTTATTTCTTTCTGAGTTATGTAATAAAAAAAGAAGAAAACAAGAAAGAAAAACTCGAAGAAAAAAAAATAAGAAAAGGTTAATTATTTTCCAAACTAGCGACATTATGGAGAAAGAAAACGAAAACAAGAATCAACAAAGAACACAAGAGAAGAAATACAAGAAGAAAAATATACAGTATTTTCCGAGCTATAAGCGTTCTTCAAAAAGGTGTAAATTGTGCTATTAAGAAGAAAAATGTAAAATTTTAAAGAATATTTCATTAAGAACAAAAAAATTTAATTTTGATTATTTTCCGAATTATTGACATTGAAGAAGTAGAATAAAACAAGAAACAACAATGAAAACAAAGAAAAATTGTAAAAAATTCGTTATTTTTCGAGTTATTGGTATTTTGAAAAAAGTGGAATTTTACCTTAATAGCGGGAAGAAGACAAGGAATTAAAAAGGTTGATTATTTTATAAGCTATCATCATTGAAGTACAAGAAGAGAACTAAAAACTACAAATAAGAAGAGAAATATTAATTATTTTTGGAGCAATTAAAGGTTATGTTAACTTTTTCGCATGAAATCAGTTATTTCAAACAAAAATCATTACATTTGAAACATGATTAACTATTTATAACAATTGATCCTTAGATTATGTCAATGTTCCTCATCGGTAATTATTGGCATTAGAAAAAAATTAGATTTTAAAGAACAGTTGAAATTGTATGATTCTTGGTTATTTTGGTGTAGTTAACCTCAGATCGATATTTTAAAAGCAAAATCATTTAAATTAAATGGAATACGTTTCTTTTAAAATTCTCAAATTTACAATCTTAACCAATTCCAGATTATGTTAGTGCTTTTAGTTGGAAATTTACGTTTTTATTCAAAAATCAGTTAAATATTTTCAGAGATATTGATACTTTTCAAAAGCTTAAAAATTAGAAAATTTTTGCAAAGATTAAAATAAGGTTGATTACTTTGTGAGTTATTGGAATTAAAAATGAAGAGAAAATAGAAATCAGAAAATGTTAATCATTTTCCGACTATGTTAACTTTTTCGCATAAAATCTGTTATTTCAAACAAAAATCATTATATTTGGAACAATATGAACTATTTAAAACAACTGATTATCACGTTATGTAAGTGTTTTTCAAAAACTAAACTGTTGAAAAATAATGAGAATTAAATATCACTTGTCAGTTGTTGAAAACTCTAAAAGAAAGCGAATTTGGGGTTAAAAAGAAGTGTTAAAAATGTAATATTTACAACACTTAACATGCGTTTTTAATAAATAAATATATCAAACTATCCAGCAATTTTATAACCTCGATTTTCCGAAAATAATAGAATAATAAGACAATTTTTTGTTGTCGTGCTCATTTTTTATTTTAATTGAAAAATTGTGAGAGATAGAAAAGCAATAATCGCACTGCATTTGTTTTTTTTTTTGAGATAAGGAACAGAAATTAAAATATACCAAACTTACATTTGGAAAGATCGGTGGCTCTTCATAGTTACTCACATCGCTTTCAAAAGGCTGATCATTTCTTATCAGCAGTGGTTTCAAAATGCTGTTCGATCTCGATAAAAATTGATTAGGTTCTGGACATTTCGGAAGATCAGAGGTGGCTTCCGATTCCATGCTTCCAAAGTCAGTCCCTTTTTTTGCCTCTTACCTATTGGTGCGTAGTCCAGTAAACTTTTTTGAGAACCATCTTCATTTGAGTTCATTTTTAGGATTAGAGAACTTGGAAAAGAAATAATCTTATCTTGTACGACAATTTATTTGAAGATTAATGCCTTTTTCATTCAGAGGTTAGGTTTCCTTAGTTATGAATTTTAAAGAAATGTAAGAAGAAGATCCATAATCACTGAAAAACAAATCTGCATGGCTCACGCTTCACACACTTGAAACACGCCAAAAATTCCATTTCACAAATCTGATCAACAATATTATACGATTTAAAAAAGTAAACGAAAACGTCCTTTTAAAATTCCTTTTGCTTCTTCGGATGTCTTCGGACAAGAAGATGAAATACGTGCGACGTGGCGTCCCAATGTTGGCAAAGTTTTCCTTGCACTTAGGTTATGACAGTGCGCCTATTGGTCGCGTGCTAACTGCGACCAATCACGTAGCGCGTGCGTACGCAAACACTGGAAATATATTTCTAGTATCTCCCATACTTACGACTAAAATCTCGAATACTTAAATTTAACATCTCTGATTATTATAACCTTAAAATCTTGTGTTACTAGCCAGTAATATCTCGTATATTAACCAAAAAGTTAGAGATGCTGTCTGCAAATATTTAGATATTGAGTGTTAGTACATACACTTCTAATATCTATTTGCTAGTAACTAGTTTTCTCCGTGCAGTGTGTATATCCTGTAAAGTATTAATTATTTCTATTATTGTATTATATTATAATATTAAATTATAGATTACTATAAGCCACAAAGACGAGGTACTTGATATTTTTTCGAATTAACGCTAGCTCGAGTAACTGCAGCCCGGTATACAGTATAAGCTAGGGGGTTACATTTTACAGGCGCAAACACTTTTTTTACGCAACTAGATTCCTACCTTACCGACACTTTTTTAATTTCTTAACTTATTTTCACACGAAGCACAACATCGAATTAAAAATTTGGGATAATAAATAAGAAGCACTATATAAGGTGGGTCTGGTCATCAATTTTAATAATGATGAAAAAGTAAAAAAATTTATTTACAAAAAAAACTTTTTTCATAATTATACAAATTTAGAACCAGGCCCACATTTTTGTAGTGCTTCGTGTTAAAATAAGTCAGGAAATAAAAAAGTGTTGGTAAGGTTGGAATTAGCGACATAGTATATATCGAGCAGAAATCTTTAGAAATGAAATAAAATTCACTAAATAATGCACACTTTAAAGTCTAAAATACCCTGAAAACAGAAGAAATAAGGTCAGTCTTCACAAAAATAGGGGAATACATTCTATTAAATAAAATGAATACATAAGTACGATGTTGCTTTTACTATGCGAAGTTTAAAAGTTTTAAGTTTTCAAGTCGATATATATTGCATTTTCAACAAAGTAGAGTAATTAAAAAAAAATTCTACTAAATGACAAGAATGGCCAACCCACAAAGAAGAATGTTCAACAAAAGATAAAAAATTTATAACGAAAAAGGCAAATTTCTTCGAAAACCGTTAATCTTTAAACCAGAAAGACAAATTTTTATCAAGCAAGTTAATTTTCGTTTAAGAAAGATGAATTTTCAAAGAAAATATTTAAATTAAAAAAAAATTTCAAAGATCGGTTGCATTCACAACCAAATATTTCAACTTTGAAGCAAAAGATAGGAATATTTAATATAATATTTGAAATTTCACCCAAATAATTCAACTCTGAAGCCAAAAAGACAAATTTTGAGGAGACAGTTGAATTTTCAAAAAATAAATCTTTATGAATTTGTAATCAAATAATTGAATCTTCAATAAAAAAATAAAAATTTACAAACCAAAAATAAAATGGTTAAATTTTCAGGCAGAAAATGTAATTTTTAATCAGATAGGTGAATATTTAAAGAAAAATTAATTTTTAAGAAACTAGTTCAATTTTCAAACTAATAAATTTCATTTTTACCAAAAAAGATTACTTCTCTCCGAGACATGTAATAGTTATCATATCAATCCGGAAATATTTTTATTTAAATGAAAATCCGCTGAATTCAAGCAGAAAAGACAAACCTTCAAAGGGTCAACAAAGTTTGCCGAATTTTTAGTGACTCTTCAGAATGCTGTATCTCAGTAAAAAATCGTCGTATCAAGGTCTTAAATAAAGAATTTTGAAACCTTAAGTTTCAAGTTATGAGATCCTTTGGCAAAAAAATTTCGGAGCTACTTGTTTCAATCAAGTTTCAATCAAGGTGGATTAAGATACATTTGTCACCATAAAGTTAAATTTTCAAGTAAAAAGGATAAATTTTGTAGCAAAAATAGAAAAGTTAAATTCACTTATTTTATCCCCATAAATATTTTAAATAAATAATCTTATCCTCAACTATTATAAATTATAAAGGTTTACTTGGTTGCGATTCTGGTAAGATTTTTAGTATAAAATATGGTTTAGAGCGTTCAAATACAAATTAGGATTATTATTTTCACTGCAGATACATTCGGATAGAATTTCTTTTATTCAGACTGACACTCACACAAACACACACATATTGTATAAGTTTTTACTGAGACAACTCTTACAACCCCATCCTTCCATTTGGTGTGAGTAGTGAGCTCATTTAAGTACTCCTTATGCCACCGAATCCAAAAGTGTTGTCTCAGAATTTGCACGTGTTACAATGCAGATAATCGGTTCACGGCAATGTGAGTGAGATTTGACTGAGAAAAGCTCGTCAAGGGCTCACCAATCAAAAGATGTCCAGGCGTTAAAGGACGAAAGTCGTTAGGATCAGATGACAGGGGAGAAAGAAGACGGCAATTCAAAATTGCTTCTATCTCAATTATGTAAGTCTGAAGCTGCTCAAAAGTTAGCAAAGCCTCACGTACGGTGCGTTTAAGATGGTTCTTAAATTACTTCACGCCAGCCTCCCACAATCCGCCGAATTTTGGAGAACAAGGAGGTATAAAACTCCAATTAACCCTTTGATTCGCTAAAAACTCTTGAATATTTTTGTTATGCTCATCAGATAATAGTAAGTCTTGAAGCTCTGCAAGTTCACGGCTTGCGCTATGTATGTATGCATGTATGTATGTGTGTGTATGTATATATACTTATTTTAACGACTGTCGGATATGACGTAGTTTTAAATAGACAATTTTAAATTTTGTATAAAAGCACTTTTTTAAAATTGTGCTTCGATATGCAGTTACTAGGAATTCCGGAAACGTACTTAAAGATAAGTAATTCATAGCAATTCATTATAATTTTACGATAAAAAAAGAAAAAAGAAATTTTAAGGTGGTTTTAGCGTGAAACGAAATCCATGCTAAAAAGCTGAAATTTTTATTATAACTTCTTTAACTATTTTTGAATACATCTGCGAAGTTTCAGA
>NC_046657.1:20522173-20524496 GCF_010883055.1 Belonocnema kinseyi | reverse complement strand
TAGAGCTCCAAGGAGATTATGTTGAAAAATTAAAAAAAATTTACCCAAAAAAAATTGTTTTTATACTTCATTCTAAGGACTTATTGAACTACCCTCGTAAAAGAATTGCGCGAAACTATGGACGTGAAGAAACTAGACATATTATGTGTGTCTGAAACAAAGAAAAAGGGATGTGGAACCAAAGACATAAAAAACGGCGCGTTGAAAGGCGGATTTGAAAAATGGTCAGAAATAGACTGTGAATCACATGGTAAACAAGGAGTAGGTCTGATTTTGAATAAAAGAGCAAAGCAGCATTTCGGTGACCATGGTTTCGTGTCTCCCAGACTGCTGTGGGCTAGGATGAAAGTAGGTATCAGAAGGCTATTTATCATAGCATGCTAGGCGTCGGTTGATAGTGATCCTAGAGAAGTAAAAGACGCCTTCTGGGACACTTTAAATTACACAATAAACATTTGCGAATATGGAGAAAGAATAATTCTACTAGGAGACATGAACGGTTGGGTGGGCATCCAAAATCAGGATACAGAAAGAGTATTTGGTAATTTTGGGGGTCTAAGAACAAACTATAACGGAGATAAATTAGTTGGTCTATGCTTAGAAAGGGATCTGTTTATTACAAATAATTGGTTTAGGCATAAAATGATCCACAAGTACACCTGGTCTAAAGGAAATAACCGCAGTATAATTTACTTTGTTGTTGCGGATGAAAGACTAAGGGAGTTAGTCAAAGATACAAGAGTCATGAGGGGTCCTGAATGCAATTCTGATCATTACCTTCTGATCTCAAAAATTAACTTAGGTCGGGGATGGAGAAAAAAGAGAACCAAGAAAGCAAAACAAACGCGAATCAAAATTCAGAACCTACAGAAACCCGATGTGCGAATAGATTTCCAAAATAAGATAATCGAAAGCATAGATAGGGCAACATGGGAGGATCGTATAAAAAACAAAGATATAGAGGGCGCCTGCACAATGTTACGGGATATCCTTGTTAGATGTACGATCGAAGTGTACGGTACCGCAGTTGTAGGAAGAATGTCTGGTGATGCGTGGTTGAATTATGAAATTCAGGCAACATAAAAAGCAAAAAGAGAAGCGTACAAGAGAACTTTGAACATCGCAGGTCTTAGCAATGAGGAAAGAAATAGACGTAGAAATGATTATAGACGCGAAAACAGGATACTTAAAAGATTAGTTAAAGAAAGTAAAGATACAATTAGAGCAGAAGAAGAGATAAAAATACAAAACGACTTTGAAGGAAGCAGGAAACTACTTTATAAAAAAATGAAAGGAAACAAAAGTACAGAAATTGTCAACATGAGAAATAGTAGGGGGGAAATGGTATATATGCAGACAGAATACTAGGGGCTTTCAGAGACTATTTTAGGAGACAATTCGGAGATGAAGCTATAAGACACCATAACTGCGATGTTGAACACGATGCGATGGAAAACTCATTTGAAAAAGTATGTGTAAGTGAGGTTAGGGATATAATTAAGAACTTGAAAAACGGTAAGGTTGCCGGGGCTGCCGAATTGATAAATTTATGTTTCGAGATGGGAGACGTCCCAGACGATTGGAAAAAAGCGATTATCGTATCAATATACAAGAAAAAGGGAAATAAATGCGAGTGTAATAATTACAGAGGGATTAGCTTATTAAGCACCGTAAGTAAAATATATTCAAAAATACTTATTCGTAGGGTAAAGAAAATAACAGAAGCAAAGATTTGGGAAGTGCAAAGTGGGTTTATGCCAGGAAGGTCATGTATGGATCAAATATTTAGCTTAAGGCAAATAACAGAAAAAAGTTTGAGAGTAGGAAAAAAAGTTTTCTGTGCATTTGTTGACCTAGAAAAAGCTTTTGACAAGGTAGATAGAAGTAAACTTTGGGAAGTCTTGAAAGAGTATTGTGTCAATGGATGGATCCTACAAGCTATAAAAACAATATATACAGGTAAAAAAGCTAGTGTAAGAGTGAATGGGAAACTGAGTGACTGTTTGGATATTATTCAAGGAGTTAGACAAGGATGCGTTATATCTTCATGGTTATTTTTATTATTTATGGACAAGTGTTTAAGAATGGCTCTCTTCGACGAAGAGGGCGTGGATCTCCAAATAGTAAGGGTACGTGGGTTAGCGTTCGCAGATAATAAGGTTGTTATGGCAGAGTCTATCGAAGACTTACAAAGAATGTTGAATAACCTAATGCAAGCATCAAGAGCATGGGCCTCAAAATTAACGCAAATAAAACAAAAACTATGGTGTTCGAAGGAAAGAGTGAGAAAATACTATGCAATATTTTATTAAATGATGAGAGA
>NC_046657.1:20513451-20522073 GCF_010883055.1 Belonocnema kinseyi | reverse complement strand
GAAAAAGATAAGAGTAAAATTAACGCAATTGACATGAGATTCATGCGCATAATATGCGGGAAAATCCTGATGGACAAAGTAAGTAACGAGATAATTCTAAAAGAATGTGGCGCAGAACAGACGCTAGTCTGTTAAGATGGTTCGGACATGTTTAGAGGGTGCCAAATGAACGACCAACGAAACAAGTGTATCGAGGTAAAGTAAATGGCAGCGTGCCCAGAGGTAGACCGCGGAAAGAATGGTTAGAATGTGTGAATGAGACCCTATTTAGAAGAGACATAAGAAGTCACAGAAATACGAGAGCCTGCTTGAAAAAATGCATGGAAATAAAAGAAGCTAGAGAAGTATGCCAGGACAGGAAAGTATGGCGGCAAAGAGTTAATAAAAAGAGTGTCAGTAGAGTGAATGATGCCTGAAACAAAAGACCATGGCCACTAATGGATCCAAGTGGGGAACCTTACATAACGACTTCGTGAGGTTCTTCGCTTGGGGTGATTGCTAGAGAGATTGATCAGCAACCTGGGTCGGAGCAGTGTTGCGGAACGAACGTGTTATTTACTTAAATAGCACGAGAATTCTGGATCAATCTGAAAAATATCTATCCCTTCCACACACTACTCCTTTTCCCTACCGAGTGAGTCACGCCTACCCCGAAAGGGAAATGGCATAATGGTGTAATTATAATAATAAAAGAGCTGGACTTTACGCGACGCGCAAAGAATCTTTTTAAAGCTGCGAGAAACGCTTCAGTGGTGAGATCACTCACCAATTCAAGATGTGTAGCTTTACGGGCAAGACAAACGAAAACTGCCACATAGCATTTAATTTTATTAAGATTTTGATGTCGTCTTTCCGTTAAAAAAAGGATCCGCAATAATCAACACCGGTGTGAACAAAAGGTCTGGTAAATTGGATTTGTTTCGCAGGCAGATTTCCCATGACGTAATTTATACTGCGAGGCTTGGCGCGAAAACACGGAACGCATTGGTGGATTACACGACGAGTTGTATGTCGACCGTCAATGGGCCAATAACGTTCTCGAACTGCATATAAGGTAGCTTGAGATCCTGTGTGCTTAAGTCGTATGTGCTCATGGAGTATGATAAGAGATGAAAACAGATGAAACAGTCTACATCCTACCTTGGGGATGCCCTTATTCAAAAAAGGATTGAGAGACAAATGCTTGCTCTTATTGCTGATAGTTTTTTCACGCTTTAAGCAGTCGATTTCCTGGAAAAAACCCCTTGCTTGTGTTAACTGAATTATTCGATCCATAGAAGCATCGAGTGCGGAAACAGTCAGGCTATTGGTGCGCTTATCCTTACCCTTCGCGTTATGAATGAAGCGAAGGCAAAACGCGAGAACTCTTTGCAGTTTTGGAAGTGAGGAATATTTTTTCAGAAGATTCCAATTAGATTTGTGAAGAAGCAGAGAATTTTCTACCAGATTAGGAGTTCTAAATTGAGAGTTGTCCTAAAGCTGTAATTTAAATTTAGTCCACGTATCTTGGGCCTGGACGAGACAATCGAGACCGTTAGACCAGATGCTAGGCTTTACAAATTTCTGGGGCATTTGTCCACGAGAAACAAGGTCAGCCGGGTCATCAAGAGAAGGCACATGCCTCAAGTCGGCAGACTGCGTAAGAGCCTGAATTTTTGCTATCCGGTTAGCACAAAATGTCCAAAGGAAATAGAGGGGGGGGGGGGGGGGGGGGTATTTATCCATTGAAGGCTAACCGTCGAATCTGACCAAAAGAAAGTTTTGCTTAATTCGATTTTTAGCGCTTGAATGATGACATTTAGTAATTTTTCTAGCAAAAGAGCCGCGAAAAGCTCCAAGCGCGCTAGCGATACAGTTTTCACGGGGGAGACTCTTGATATTGAGCACTGCAGATTTGCGTGATACTGACCACTTTTATCAGAGCAGCGTAAGTAGATGCAAGCCGCGTAAGTCTTCTGGCTTGCATCACAGAACTTGTACAATTGAATCCCGGAAAATTGAGATACCAATACGAATCGATTAAGACGGGCATCATTTAGGAGCGTTAGTTGCGATATGTATTCGATCCAAAAGGTGTTAACGTATCAAATCACGATTATTGTAAGTTTCTTTTACAATTTCCCACGCGCCGGAGTAATTTTCCGCGGACAATGGTACCCACGTAATAATTTCCGCGGCTTCGCTCTTTAAGAAATCTCACAAATGTCTCAATTTTAAAATATGCAATAACTTTGAATTCTTGTCGATCATTGAGGAAAAAACATCATGGAAACCTAACCACGTATCATATTATCCACTGAAAGACGGCAGTCCCAGCAAGGGAAGCTTAAAATTATCCGAAAGTTCCGTTCGAACTGAATTTTCGACCGAAATACCGTTTTGAATGGGTATTATCCCATTATTTTCTGACAGAGCTGACGACACCGAAAGTAGAGACGCGCGCGTAATTGCCTAACAAATTTGTGGCAGAGTTATAAATCTCAAAATACTTTCTGTTGAATTCGTTTCTCGCTAGATCATCCAACCCTTGGTTCGTTAAAATTCCCTCCCCTCAATCTTCTAATTCGGATTGCACTTTCTTGAAACTTTCACGAGACTGATCCAGCTCAGCTGCATGCTTTGCTAACGACGGATATTGAGTCGTAGAATTGTAACTTTCGAGAAACTGTGCGAAAAGCGTAAATTTTCGTTTTATAAATCCACGTTTTTTTCAATATTTTTACTTTCGCTATGATTTCAGCCATTTTAACACATTAATTGAAAAAGAAGCATTTGCATTTGTAGGTAAAGAACAGAAATGAAGAGGATGAGATTGGTGAACAATTAATTGACTTACTCAGGTGTTGATCCGATTTTACACGGCCAGCTGCTGGGATGTTCTCTGCTAAGTTCCATATGTAGAGGCGAAGATAATCCTTGAGAAGATACAAATCCTTGATGATCTCCAACAGAGCGAATGTCTTACAGAATCCAAAGTTTGTGATATTCACTGCTGGTGTGTAATACTTGCTTAGCGCAGAAAATCCAAGATGTGAAACATAATATACTCGCTGCTGATGGCCAATAAGTGGTTGGAGCACAGAATCTTGTATGTGAGAATATTCGCTGCTGATGGTCAATAAGTGTCTGTCGCAGAAGTCACGAAAAGTTCTCACTGAGTAAAGACTGAGTAAAGACCCCATTGGGTCCCTAATAGGTTCCTTTTAAAAAACTGAAAAAAACAGCAAAATCAACTTTTAAATTGTTTAAATTCGGATTCTACGTAAAAATTCCCAAAAGATGGTCACGGAATAATCGCAATAGTTTTTTTGAAACGATAAAAAGTTTAAAAAAATATAAGACTTATAACGCCTGTTGACGGCTACATTTCAAACGCATCATTTGTAAGTAGCAGTCAACAGGCGTTATAGATTTTATATATTTTTTAAAACTTTTCACCGCTGCAAAAAAGTATTGCGATTACTCCGTGAGTTTCCAATAGAAAATTTAACGTGGATTTGGAATCTCATCAGTTTAATAGTTCATCTTGCTGGTTTTTTGAGTTTTTTAAAAAAAGAAACCGAATGGAGACCCAATCGGGTCTTTACGAGTACTTTGTAAAGGCTCCATTCGGTTCCTTCGGTCTGCCAGAGCTAGTTTTCGCGGTGTTCTTCACACCTGATTAAAGTTATATGCAGGCAGAAGCAGGTTAAACACAATAAAAACTTGCGAGGTGAGATAGATAAACGGCAATATAATTAATATAATAAATATGAGGTAAAGTACAATTTTCAAGTTATAATTTCCAAAGCGTAACTTGTTATCTCTACCGAAGACAAGTAAGATCTGGTTTTGGATCGAAGTTACATGGTACACGGAGGAGAGTTTTTGGTTTAAATTGCGAGGAGAGGGAAAGTTGAGTGGAAGGGATCGCTAGGACAGACCCCCCATTGGGCACAAAATTTGGCGACGTCTTTATGACATCGTTACGACATATTTACGACAACTTTACGATATCCTATGTCCATGTTTTTAAGGTGTCTTCACGATATCGTAAATGAGTCGTATGATCTGACGATGTCTTTACGTTATCGCAAAGACACCGAAACGACATGGACATAGGATGGCGTAAAGATGTCGTAAAGATGTCGTAAAGATGTCGTAAAGCTATCGTAAAGATGTCGTAAAGACGTCGTCAAATTTTTTGCCCACTGGGCCCTTGTCAATGGGGGTGCATCGGAGAGCTAGGTGAAGAGGGTCCAAAAGGACCCTTGTGGAAATTCCATAATACGAAGACATACTGATGGGCTAGCTGGCCTTCAATAAAAACAATTAAGCGGAGTGGCCGTAGCGACTTAAAGGATAAGTCAAAAAAGCACTATAAACCTTAAGATTTGAAACTGGCAATCTCGTAGACAGATGCTGAAAGCCGTAAATAAAAACGAAATAGTTGGCCAGGAAAGTTAGGGTAAAGCACGTTGGTAGCATAAACTATACAATATAAATGAATTGCAGGTAAAAGTAAAGAAGTTTGAAGAAGAAGATTTGGAATGAACAAATATAGAATGAACCTAAAATTATGAAGTAAAAATAAAATCGTTGAAACCTTACATTCTGGTTGTAAGAAAACCTCTAGTAATATATTTTTTTTATTGAGAATCCATCTTCGATGGTAGAATTTTTTTCCTTTCGTTGAAATTGATTTTTTTAAACTGAAAATGTAACTGTTCCATTCTTTGTTAAAAATTTATCCTTTTTAGTGAAAAATTCCACTATGTGGTTAAAAATTTATCTTGATTGATAGAAAATTATTCTTCTTGTTTGAAAATTCACCTTTTTTGTTAAAAATTCATTTTTTTAGTTAAAAAAATGCTTTATGGAAAATTTTAATATTTTGTTAAAACTTCGTTTTTTCGGTTAATAGGCAAACACAAAGGTAACGATTTTATATATTTATATTTTATTATAAAACGAAAAAATCGAAGTTTTAACAAATTATTTAAGTGGTGGGGGCCAAAAAAGCCAACTTTCTGGAGACAGTGAATCAGTATTAACAGCACTAGATTTTGTAACATTTCCTCATGAAACTCTTGGCGTGCGCTTTTTTATGAAAAAAAAGATTGGAATCCATTAATGCCTGACATTCTGACTGAAGATTCAAACGAACTTATATGCAGTTTGTTGCTGTTATATGACGATAAAAAATTATGTTCACAAAATCAATTTTTATATTCGAACGATAAAAACAAAGAAATCGCAATAATAAATTTTTTATAAAATTTTAATTTTCTCTATAAAAAGAAAAAAATGTACCCTTTTTGGATCTCGGATAACAAAACAAATTACCCGGAAGATGTAAAAGAGTTTCAAGTTAAATTTGCAAATAACTTCAGGGTTGTAAAATAAAATTTTACAATATATTTAGAATCGTCGGAAAAGTGTCCAATTTTACAAAAGCCAAGATTTAAAGACATATTACACAGGGAATATAAAAAAATTAAATTCCTGATCATCGGAAAAATGCAAAATTTAAGGAAATCTGCCACGGTCACTTTTAATATGTGTAAGATAAAAATGTATGCAATTTGATACTTTTCAAATAATAAAAAATTTAATACATTTTTTATGCCACTGGGCAACATGTTTTTTTAGAATTCGGAGTCCATAAACTATATACCTTTTTATTTTATATTTATTTTTGATGTTAGATTTTTCGACCAGGGAAATGTATTCATAATTTTGATGTTAATATTTTTTTGTCTGCATGGTCTACAATCAAAATTTTTTAAATATTGACGTAAAATCGTTAAATTTTTTATTTAATTTTATTTTATACATTGAATTTTAATAGAGAATGAAAAAGAGTCAGATTTGATAAAAAATAAGATTATTAATCATATTTTTACTGAAAATGTAACGATTCAATTATAGGTTAAAAATTTAACTATTTTGCTGGAAATTCAATTTTTTATCCGACAATTTAACTATTCCATTTTTGGCTGAATATTTATTCCTTTTCGATTAAAATTTATTTCTAAACTTGAAAATTTCACAATTTTATTAGAAATTGCTTTTTTGTTTGCTTGAAAATTCATCGTTTTTAGTTCCGAGGCGAAAATATTATGGATAGTTTATACATAGTGTGAAGTATTATATAAAATACTCGTTTGTTTGCTACATTTTTTATACAAAACAAATGAATATTATATATAATACCTTACATTTAGTTGAAAATTCGTGTTTTTTGTAGAAAATTTTTCTTCTTGTTTAGAAATTTATATTTTTGCTAGAAATTCATTATGTTTTTGTTAAAAATAATAATTCAAGTGTTCCATTGCCGGCTGAAAAATTATCTTTTTCAGTTGACAAATTCAACTATCTGGTTCAAAATTCATGTACTTGTTGTTTGAAAATTCTTTTGCTTGGTTGAAATATCATTGTTTTTTGTTGAAATACAATTTATTAACTTGTAATTTCGTCTTTTCGTTAGAAAATTGTTTATTTGAAAAATCTTTTTTCGCTTGAAAATTCATTTGTTTGGCTAAAATGTAAATATTTGGTTAACACTTCTTTTTCTATTAGTTTTTTTCACAAAATATAACAATTCCTTTATTGGTCAAAAATTATATTTTTTAATTGAAAATTTAACTATAAGGTCACAAATTTATCTCTTCGGTAGAATATTTTTGTTGTTTTTTGTGCATTCACTTCTTTGTTTAAAAATTTAAATATTCATTTCTGAATTCGATTGTTTTTCTTATTTCTAAAAGTTGATTTTTTGAATTTAGAATTTGCCTCTGTTATTTTGGTAAATCTTGATATTTTTCAGTTAAATGTGCATTTCTACCGTAAAAATTTAATTTTTTTATCTGAAAATCTAACCATTTCATTTTTGGTTGAATAATTTTTTTCAGTTCTAATATTAATTTTTAATGTTGAAAATTTTACAATTTTGTTGATTTTTTTTTTAATTTAACTTTTTCAGTTGAGAACCTATCTTTTTTAGTAAAAATTATTCTTCTTCTTTGAAAATCATCTGATTTTGTTAACAATATTTTTATTTGAAACATTAAAAATTTGGTTGAAAAACGGTTGTTGTTTTTTTATTGAAAAAAACTTTGGTTAATAATTATTTTTTAAAATTGATTTTTAAAAATTTGAATTTCTGTTTTCGGTAGAAGATTATTGGTTTAAACATTAAATTCTTTATTTTCAATTTTAATCTTTTGCTTGAAGATTTAAATATTTTGTTGAGACTGTTTTCTTTTTTGGGGCAATACTTATTTTTGACTGAAAGGGTAACTATTTAATTTTTGGTTGAGAATTATTCGTTTTTAGTTGAAAATTCTTCATTTTTAGTTGAAAATTCAACAATGCGGTTAAAAATTAATTTTGTTAACTGAAAATTTGATTTTTCCATTTTTCACAATATATTAATCTTTTTCCTGAAAATTAATTTCTTTCATTAAAAATCGAAATATTTCGTTGAAAATTCAATTTTGTATTCAAAAGTGTAACTAGTACATTTGAGGAGTAGTTAGATTGTCATTGGTGAAGTCGGGCCACCTCGGGTTCGAATTTGTGCATTTTCGGCTTTGCAAGTAAATTGTTTGTTATCGACTGCTGCATGGTTCACTGGAGACAGTTAAACAATTATTTAAAATGGATAAAAATACGTGTTCACTGATTTATTTATGTGCCGGTGTCACTTCAGTGAAAAAGATATTTTCAAATTTGAAACTGGTGCTGTAGGTTATTTTCCTAATAATAAGTACAAAATTAAGTTAATGAGACAACAGAAATAAGAAATATAATTCTAATTATCTTTTATTTCTCATTTTACGTTTCTTATTTGCTTCTTTTTTGCCTTTATTCTTCGCTTTTGTTTATTTATTTTGAGATTCAACACATATAAAGATCAGCATATACATGCACCAACACATGGACGCTCGGCGAAGTTCTCCTGCCCATCGCAGAGTGCGCTGAATGTCGCCACTTCGTTTACACAGAGTCGACCGAGCCTGGCACAGACAGGCAGCACGCAACGTAGTACGCGAGCCCTTACTCTGCCGAGGCTACGCACCACGTTCAGGTGTTCACACAAGGAAAGGCGTGTGCAGTATGCTGGAAACGGTTCACGCGTGAGCTGTCCGTGCACACACACATACGGCCAACCAATCGCGCTGCTGCGGTGCGAGCTGGCTATGTTTCCGTTCACCTATCGGACCGACAATCGAGAAGCAAAAGTTTGCGACGTTGCCAACATTGGTGTATTTACAGAGAGAGTGTAGTGTTTATCATTGTGAAAAAAGCCGGTAGTGAAAGCTATTTTAGAAAGTCATATTTTTTTAATATTTCGGATATCTCTGACAATTTTTATAGTTATTTATGTGTATATTGTGAATAACATGATTTAAATAAATAGATATATCATTAAATAATATAATAAACCAAATTGGCAACGTCGAAAACTTTTACTTCTCGAGCGGCGGTTCTATATGTGAACGATACGTAGCCAGCCCGCGCCGCAGCAGCGCGAACTATCGCACGCGATTGGTTGGTGATCTGGTTGCGCCACGAGTGGCCACCGCTAGATCCACGGTGTGCCCACTCTCATATGCACTTACTAAACCCGGCTTAAGT
>NC_046657.1:20496704-20513351 GCF_010883055.1 Belonocnema kinseyi | reverse complement strand
GAGCACTGAGAACTTGTTGGGGAGGTGAAAGTAAACCTTAACGAAAAGCAACGCGTGAACTTAAGCGAGAGTGAACTCATCCGAGCGTAAACGTGAACGGGGTTTCAGTGTATTTCGAGGGGATACTTAAAGATTGTGATAATACAACATCTTTCTGCTATAAACACATGATTAATAATAACCAATTAAATAAACCAAAAATTGAACAAAATCAAATCGATCAAATGCAATAAAATGTAAAAGTCTGTTGGAATCGCTGTATGACAGAACGATTCTAACAGACTTTAACATTTGATTGCTCGTTCTAGCGTGGAAATCTGGGGATGGAAAGTACACAAGAGAATATAAAACTTGCATGAGAAATTTTTGAGATGGGTTTTGGGAGTGAGCTGTTAGCCAGGTTATATGCTGAGGGACGAAATAGGACGAGAAAAATGGTGGTCAGGCAAGTGAAAAGAGTCTGGAACTTCGAAGAGAAACTAAGAAGGGAAGAGGGAAGCAAAATTGCACAAGCGTGTGCTCGCTAGTTCATGGATAAAGAGGGAAGGGGTAACGTGTGGTGTTCAAAATGGGAGGAGGAGAGATATGAAATGAGGCGTGAATGTGGTATAAATGAGAGGGGTACAGAGTGGGAGGAAATAGGGGAAGAGATGAAGGCAAGGCAAGGTGAGGAAAGATGGGAAAAATTGCAGATTCAAGGTACAACAGCTGGCATAGAATGGTTAAGGGGCAGGGGTAACCAGAGTACCTGGAAAGGATTAAAAAGAAGAGCAAATGGAATAGAATAGTGATATTTAGAATGGGAGAGGATATAAGATCATGCAGGTATTGGGTAAATAAAGAAGAGAATGTTTGTAGAGTATGCAGGTATGAGCAGGAAACATGGTTGCATGTGCTAGAGAGGTGTACACGGGGATGAAGGGGAAGGGGAGAGTACAGAATAGAGAATTAAATGGATTCTGTATGAAAATAGTCAGGAAGAAAAATGGATGAAAAAGCGAGAAGATCTGAGAGAGCTGATTGCACAGGATGGTAGTAAGGATCTTCTAGGGAAGGAAGCGCTAATTTTCCCCATCGACGGGCCCGTAAAAAGTGGACAGGAAGTGATGTCAGAATCCCTGAGCATGATCGTATTTTTAATCTCAGACTGAATGTAAGGTTGTGTCATAAACACACATATTTACACACTGCACCGACGGACAGCTGCCTTCTACTCCCCTCACCTGACCTGACTAGAAGTCTCCAGTAAACTCAGCTCGACCAATCCACATTAGGCACATGATTCGTCGCATCCTTCCCTAGAGGATCCTTAGGTCGTAGAAAAAAGCCAAAAAATGATTTCGAAAGAAGGAGATTTACTAAGTAGTGTTGCGAACTAGAGCAAAAATTTGAAATTGATAATGGTAAGAGGAAATGGAAGCCCAGGGCAAAGTCGCAAGTGTTTAGAAATAATAATAATAATTTAAGACTGTATGAAGCGAATAGTTCGTAAGATATTACAAGGCTTGTTTGTAAGAATACATGTAATGGTTATGTAAAGACTCTCAAACCCGTAAAGGGGAGAGAGTATAAACAAATAAAGAAGATTGCTCGTTCTATCATAGAACAATTCCAACAGAATTTAACATATGTCTGCATTTGATCGATGATCGATTTAATTTTGTTCAATTTTTGGTTTGTGTTATTAGTGAAAATTCATTATAAATCCAAGTTCATAATTTAAAAAAAATGCTTGCAGCTTCAGTGAACTTGAGCAGACTATAGAACTTCTATCGTCTGCTCAAGTTTATTTTCAATTTTGAACTCACACTAGCGCCGTCTAGGAGACTTAACAATTACTATGATCCTTTTGCACTTTGCAGCCAAAGCTTGCCTGGAGAGCTATCCTCCAGGCCTTTGGAGTGCACCTGGCCTAAAATCTTCCAGTTTGACTAGAACGTCTGGGTTTCTCGTGGCGATTTATTTGCCCTTTGAGGTATTTGCTTTCTGTCCTCAAGTGGGTACACTTTTTTTTCGTTCTGTTTATTTACGTTGCTTCTCCGGAACGTCTCTGCGCTTCGCGGAAAAGGTTTTTGATTTATCCTTGGTTTTACTTTATCAAAAGAATATTTCATCTTTTTGTTTTGTATTTGTATTCAGTGGCAGCTCGTAGTTAGATTCCTCGGCAGCGTTGAGGTCGTATCCGTAATATTAGGCAGTAACGGGCAGAACAAAAAATCAGCGACTCATTCGCGGATTAATGGATTAAAGAGGTGAACACCGCCACTCAGTATTGGGCCTGTACAGCCCCATCAGATCCAAGTCGCGTCCTGATAGCTCACGCCGCCTTCAAACCACCACAGGATCGGATTACCTTATACTAGGCACAAAATTTGCGATTGTAGTGGCACATAT
The DNA here is from genome assembly GCF_010883055.1 of Belonocnema kinseyi. NCBI lineage: Eukaryota > Metazoa > Arthropoda > Insecta > Hymenoptera > Cynipidae > Belonocnema > Belonocnema kinseyi. Next base: position 20,510,957 of record NC_046657.1, on the reverse strand, counting down.
GCTAGACACCCTTTAGTTTGTTCACACACTGAGCTCTTTTTATTTTATATGCTTTAGAAATAAATTTTGATGTTCTAACCTAATATTCTGTATCCTCATTTCCTACACCTGACCCATCTCGAGTTAAAAAAATATATAAAGAATGCCTCTACACTGTACTGCCGTACAAACTAAAAAAGTTACATAAAACCGATCTGACTCGAACTGAGATAATCGAGAAAAACTTCTTACCCAAAGAACTTTATTATAGATGCCTTTGTCGAAGAGCTCGAACGCAGCCTCAAAATACATCATTAAAGTATACGTGAGGGACACTGTGTATTTAGTGGATGTTCTGAAATTACCCGAACGATCGCCGCTAGTTTAAAGCCGAATTTAGACGGAACTTATTTCCCATGTGTTTCCAATCAGAGTCCGAGCTAATTTACAAAGCTAAAAGATACGTAGGGGCAAGCGATTCTTTTTATTTGTCAATTTGCGCCGCACTCTGCCAATTTTACAACGCAAAAAAGACACAAAGTTCTTTAGCTTCTTTTTCATGTACATGCTGATGACGTATTGCGTCCCTTGTACAACTTTTAGGATATTCAAAGTGCTTTCTGAATCTTTTTTTGGTGTATTTTTCAACTTTTTCGACTTTCCTTATTTGTAAGCAATCGTTTTTTGTAATAAATATTAATAATTAATAGATTTCATTAACACAGTTAGATGCAGCTTTCTCTTACGAATCCAACGATACCAAAAACTCATTTTTCATAAAAATGTCACTTATGAATTGGAATGAGACTAAATTCCTGATGAAATGATGATGTGTGGTACGGTAGTTGGTCACTTTTTCTTTCACCTTCGAACAACTACCGCTAACCATGATTTACTGGTGCCAATAATCAACAAATAGTATATTATGCACCTAGGGAAATTTTTGGTTATTTAAGGTAAGATTACAGGTGATTAATGGTAACTTAAGAGAAAATACCCAAAATTCAATAAAAAATGTCTATAAATTTCCCCAAATTTTAGGCAATTTATAACAATTTGATTAGTTCTAATTTTAATTTTTCATAAATATCCTAAACATTCTATTATATGCAACCAAAATTTGTTTGAAGTTTTTACGGCGAATTTGGGCTGGTAATAGTAAAATGCGAGATTATATATGTATAATATTCATCATTCAACATTCAAGATATGCGGTGTTACTAGGGTAGTATCGATTTTTTCAGTGTTAGATGCGCCCGGCTTTTTCCCTAGGACAAGAAATATTTTGTGTTCAAAATCTGAGAAATGATAGAGAACATGCTAACGGACGTCCCCACACATTTTTTTGTGTTTTCGTTTTCAACAAATTTTGCTATTGCTAACAATGTGTGTGTATATTTCGAGGTTATGTGTGTTTCAATTCTGTCAAGCGTTACTTCCAAACTACACAATATTTTTGGCCGAAAACTTGGGACTCACAAATAAACATATTAACTAATCTCCCGGAACTAACCTTGTTTGCAGGCAATCAAAAAAGTTTATTTCATAAATAATTTCCAAATTATCGGGAAGGCAGAGATGAAAGACGAAGTAACCTCAAAATAATGATCATGCATACAATTTTTATTTATTTTTATTTAAATTGGACACCCGAATTTTAATGGGAAACATCCATCATAATCAATTTTGAAAATTTGCTTACTTAGGGTGCAAATATACTGAGAAGTCTCAATTAATACAGTTTAGAAGATAAATACAGTATTTTATTTTTTATAACAATAGGTCGTTTCTAAAGCGAAATATCATATTTTTATAATGAATTTAACCACTCAAATCTGATTTTACATACATCAATAGAAAGGTTGTACTTTTACATCATAATAAGGATTTATTTTTATGTAAAAACTATCGCAGATTTCTCTAAATCTCCTCGCTTCGAGGCCCACTGAATCAGAAAAACTAGGTTTTACGATGATGTCGTCGTTGACGTATGTATAGCGTCTGTATAGCGTATAACTGTAGAATGACTAATCGTATTACAATGGGCTTTGGCACATGTTTTGAGGGTCCCACAAAATGATCAAATTTTTTCACTACCCCTTTTTGACCAACGGTTCCGATTCTGGTTATGGATTTCGATTGGAGACATATCTGACGTTAAGGTAGACGGATTTTTCACCAACCATAATTTAGGTATTAGTGGGGGTGATTTTTGTATCGAATTATTGATTTAGCTCCAGAGAATCGTACTTTTCAACTACTATGGTAAAACACATATTGATTGTGCGGCTTGGGCCTATTGGAACCTCCTGAATTTCTTCTGGTGTCAATTCCGTTACCTCGCCACTTCCTATACTTATTTTCACCCGAAACGATTTTCTTTTGGAATTATAAATTCCAGTAAGAACACCACTATCCTCTAACACTGCAAAAATGTCGCCATTAGATGTTGTTAGCACAATTTGTTCTAGGTTTAGCATGCTCACATGTACTCTTTTGTATGATTTCAGTAGAAGTGGCGAATCGGAATGAAAAGTGTATCTTCGAAATTCGAATCGCCGGTATGGATTGCTATGGGGTATAAGCCGGATAAGACCAAGTTGTCCAAGTCCATATCCAAGTACCTTATAATTGAGTGATCTGCTAAAAAGAGGTCTGGCAGGAGGAGACCTGGTCCTGTCACGTGGAGAAGATTTGGGCCTGTCAGGAGGCGGAGTTGTGCGACGAGGAGATGATGAAGAAAAAGGTGGACGAAGATGCAATTCCAAGTCAAGATTTTTATGGCAATCACTATTAGAGTTACAGATAGACTGTAAACTTAATTCTGTAAGAAGAAATAGAGGATTAATTTTTACAATCCATAAATATATTCTATGAGTATAAAATTTTTTAAAATGAGATATAGAACAAAATGAAATATCTCATCTCGAAATATCTTTGCTTTTCGTCTCTTGTTTCTAATGCGTTAGAGAAAGCTAAACTATTTAAACTGCTACTCGGCGTACCGATTTTCATTTTCGACACGCTTTCAAATTTGCCATTATAATTCAAGAACAAGTAAATGTTTTATTATGTCCTTGGTCTTATTTTGTAGAGGATATTTCAAACTTTAATTTAGAAAGGTTTCAATATTTTCATTTACTTCCCCAAAGCATGCAGTAAGTGAAAACAGGTATGTCTTTCTCACATGCTATCTGGGTCCCCATTTATCGAATGTACCTTACTTTGCGCTCAGTTAAAGCCATAGGCAGGGAGGGTGGAGACGGGTTTGACCCCTCTGAAATTGTTTTAAACATGTACATAATAAACATATAATCTCCTGTATGCATAGTTGCAATATACAATCTCTGCATGTGCACAGATACATAGATTGGACAAATTATAATTTTCGGAAAGCCTGAAAATGTTTTTAAAGTAATGTTAGATGTATTATATTATTATATTTACCAATAGTATTACAAAAAAGAGCGAAGAATAAAACCAGGCTATAAACGATACTCATATTTTCCAATAAGAAGACAAACTGTAGCTAATAATGAAGCTAATAAGTATTCTGTTTCTTTATTGCAGTAAATGCTGACTCAAACTTGTCTTTCTGAGATTATACTAACCGATTCTTATCTTACGAGATTGTATATATATTTCATGAGTCAGGTTGAAATACAGCAATTTATATAATATAGCACGTTTAAGTAAGAGCTCCTTTTACATCGGAAATGTATATAGTGGCTACTATAGCGTTCCATTGAAGATTTCGAAAAACAAATATAAGCTTCACAAAATGATATAGGCGACTAAGAATAATAAATCAGAATGTGATAATTAAGAACTTAAAAGTCTTAGTGCGCAATTTCAATTTTAATTTCTTTAGTATAAATTACATAAAACTCAAATATTTATTTATCAAAGGCAGCGTTTTATCAAATTCTAGTTACCAAATCATACTTCTCGTATATTTAAACATTTTTTCAAATTTTTTGATTTTTTAAAAATATGTAAACCTTTGCGAAATCTTATCGCAGGTGTGCATATATTCGTGACCGATGGCGTTTATATGAATAAAAAATAACCCGATATAGTTTATAATATGATCATTATATTTATTTATTTTAAATGAACTATCAATCGTTTAGTAAACTATGAATTTAGAATTCTAATCTCAAATAATTTCAAGGCAAAATAATACTGATGCTTTTATTAAGTAAATAAGTCCTTGTTACTTAAATCGCAAAAAGTTTTAATTTTTAGTTTTATTGACCTCAAAAAATGTTTGATATTCAGGAAAAGGCCAAAAGTTGTTTATTGTTTTTCGATAGGCCATCCTAGAATATTTTTATTCTTAATTTGACTGATAAATGAGTTTCAAACTAAAAAACGTCGGTTTTGAAAGAAAATAAGATAACAATATCTTAAAGATTGTTCAAAGAAATGCTGTTAACGAAGTGATAAGTATTTTAATTTCAAAAATTAAAAACACGAATTATCAAAAAGTGATAGAATTTTTTGTAAAACGTATGTTATTTTTTGATATAATATAGGAGTTGAGCTTTTTATTTTTTATTCCGATAGAATTTCTCCTCGTCTGCTAGAGAGCAGAGAATGTTTTTAATATTGTCTGAAGAACGAAAATTCATTGTTTCTACTAAAAAGAGATAAGATGCAAAAACAGTAAAATGAATAAAATTGTTTCTCTAAAAAAGTTCCAGAAAAATGTATTACAAAACTTTTTTCCACCTCGCGTCAGGGTGTGAAAAAGAAACTAAAAAGGACCTAATTTTCCTTCTTTCGAGAGAATTTCTTTAGTGTCTAAAAAAGAGGGGGATAGCGTCAGTTGAACAGAACGAGGAGTACCGAGTTTTCTGAAACTACGAGTTTTGGTAGCAGTCTTCATTGCATACATGAGGTCTCCGGCCTGCTACAAAATAAAATTCAAGGGGAAGGAAAAAGAGGAGATTTATCGATGCCTTAAAAGGGAGCTACGATAATTGTTCCTGGGAAATTAGGTTAAAATCATTCTCCTTGTGATGGGTGCACTAAGAGGAAAAAAGTTATCTCTCATTCGTAACCCCGAGTCCATGACTTTGTGCCAAAAACATGCCAAGGCACTCGCAAGTTGGACACAGGGAGCCGTCACTCTTGAATCTCACAGTTGTAAGCATGTTCGTTGCAGATACTTTGTTCCTTGTTAACAGTTCGGGAGATCAAATCTGTTGAAGAAGACATTTGGGTGTGAATTGGATAAGATCCCTTATGGGCCTTACGTCCTCAATGCGGCTCTTTTGCACGTAAAGGTATTGCCCTCGAAGCGCTAATATGTTGTATACCTCTACCTTCGACGAGCTTCGGGTCGACGGAAATTCCAGCAAGTGATATTTGATTGAAATGAATCTTGGCGCCTTTTTCTAATCTAAACTCTATTCCATTTTCCCAAGTGTACTTCTCGACAGTCTTTAGACCTAGTTTCAGTTGCTCTGCATTTTAAGCACAGATCTTGAGATCATCCATGTAAAATGCATAAGTGACCTTATGTCTTCCATATTTAGTTTCACCGCAGAAGTACCCTTGCGAATTGCGAAGTGCGAGAGATAGTAGCAATTTTTTCAAATGAAATTTAAATTTATAAATCAGTCAAGATAAAAAAGCTCAGTCGGATTTCTTAGAAGCACAGCTCGAATCTCTAAGAGATATTGGTGAGATAATTGACATAACCGCATAAGCAAATTAAATAATGAGCCTTCTTCTCAGGATCACCGACTTTCCCTCCTTACGATACAGAAATTAACAAAGAAAACCTTCTAGTGAGGGCAGTACTGACTTAAATGCACTGTTTTAAAGAAATTTATTATTTATTAACTCAGCACAGCACAGCGACGCGACGACGAGATGGTTAGCAAGGCAAACCAAATTTACAACAAACATTGCATGTAACGCGTTGCTATCAAATTAAATTCTAAGAGTGGAATCTCTAAATTAAACATAGCGTATTTAAATTCTTTTAAGAGTCAAGAGGAAAACTAATATATTTTTAAATTAATTTCTCCTTATTTTACCTGCAATTAGTGCACCGTTTGGAGAGTTCTTTACCACAATTGAAAATTTCTCTTGTATTATTTGTAATCCACATGATCATGGTTAAGAAAAAATTTTTAATTGAAAACAATTGCTGGCAGAACTCACAGTACCTCTTTTCTTCCTCTCAAATGCCTTTGCATTTGAAAGGGAATTCAAAAGATCGAATATTTCGTCACTTACTTCTTTGTGAATCTACAGATATGAAGGAAGCGAGAAAGACTTAATTTTGTCGATAGCCTGTCTATTGGAGAATCACAGTCCTCGACTCTTTTGCAACAAGTGATTAAAAGGCTGCGTTTTTTAAAAATTTTTAACGTGGCGGTTTTCTTCCTTTGGATTCGTCCCCACTCTTGTGCTTCTGAGCTCTTCTTGCATCGTTTCTAGGCGAAGGAAACGATTAGGACTGTTGGTTCTATCATTGTATGATAATGTACCTTGAGGCAAGTTGAACGCCTCCAATGATGTTGCGGCTTCAATAAAAGTTGGTTTATTTTAACATTGGAGCTCTAACAGAATCATCTAGACACCCAAAGTGTTCCTTTAGAGACTTCGAACAGAACAACATTTATCCTAGGGGCGGCATATTCCTAAATTCGCCGCTGACTTATACTGATTATAAGTTTTGAATAATTAATATGAAAATAGAATATAAATCTTTGTGTAGGAAATTAAAGTTTTATTTAGACTTACTTGAAAGTAATTATAAGTATTTAATTGGTTGAAAGAAAGAATACATATTTTTTATGTTGCGAAAAAGAGTATTTCTGACAATATTTTGTATTGAGCGCTACAAATAAGTACTTGAACAAAAATTATAACACTCTTATTTTTAAAATCTTAAAATTTACTCACAAAGAAGATACATAAGTAGAAATTAACATTTATTCATAAACGTCCTAATAACTAATATTTAAAAGTCTTTTATGCATTGTGACAGTTGCTGGATTATTTAAATGAATAAGCAATACTGACTAATATTACTAAGTCTTTCGACTGACTTTACTAAATTGGCTTTATCGTGAAGAAAACAATAATCCGTAAAACATAGACGAATTTAGATGATATTCATATAATTAATTAATAACATGCTCTACCAAGGAAAAAAAATTCTACTGAGAGGCTGCTGGCAGCAGTGGGATTGCAACTTTCGTTAAATTCAGTGTTTTCAATAACAATTTAACTTCAGTACAGTAATAAAATAGTTATTTCATCGGCAATCGAAAGTATAAATCCTTCTAAATCAAAATTTAGTATGAATTCCTCAATTTACGATTCAAAATTGCGTAAATGAACCACAAAAGTAATTAAAGCCTATCTAAACGGGAGAACAAAAGGAATACAATTATTCTTATGCAGGAAATTACAACCCTTTTTCAAAGTTCTAATCGTTTCGATATTCTGAATGCCCAAAATAATTCAAAAGTGCAACGGTTACAACTTTGAAGCATTTATAAGCCTGAAGTCAATAATAATATTGCCAGGTATTAACTTGAATACAGGATTTTTACTTCTTTATGTCATACTTTCCTTTATACTCAAAATTATTCATAGTTTAACAAACCATAAGTGTTCATTTTTATCGAAAGTTTAAAATTATAACTTCAGTTCCCAGCATGCTTATCACTAGCTAAAGCGTATTCACCTTGTCATATCATTATTGCATTTTTTTCCAAACGTGATTTAGGGCATGCACTTCAATGAAGTATATTAACAATTTTAGCAACTAATTGGTAGCACGAACTGTCGTCACAGATAAAGGTGCTTTTGTAGTCAGACATTTCACTTGAAAAGTAAGCAATGTTAGTTTGCCTTATAGATACAATCATCATTGTTGAAACAAAAGATAATTTATTTTAAGAAGATATTTATTTCTACTTCATGAATGAGTCTAAATTGGTTCAACAAAAATATAAGCCATTCATAAACAGAGCTCTTACAAATTATTCGCCTAAAGACCCCTATTCACCTTGAGTAATCAAAGCGATGTCTCATTATCTATCAACGCCTACAAATAAGTCAACGCAGATGATTTCGTTTATGACTTATCTTTGAACGATAACACAATTCAATTGAATAAATTATCACACTCTACTGAAATTAATTGTTCAAGAGTTTTAATTTGTCCAAAGACTTCATTATCAACAATTGATATAGAATAAATTACAATTTTAGATAAAATAGTTGATTTTAACGTCATAACATCAGAATTTCCAACTGAAATTTCAGGTATAATAGGTAATTCATTTTTGAAACAATTGAACCTATCAGTTCCCATGGTAACTTTCATGGCTGAGTATTTTGTCATACAACAAATAGTAGTAAACATTCCTACTTATGACGGAAAAACATGTCTGTTAGGGATTTTATTCGAAAACATAATCAATGGGGAATCTTCAGTACCAGAAAATTGTGAAGAACAATATCTCAGAGCTGTTAAGCCACATTAAAGGGTGCTGCCAGAGACAAATGCATCAGCATTTGTACCTGAGAGGTTCCTAAAACTGCAAACAAGTTTAAGTTTGAAAAACCAAACCTTCAAGCATAAAATTAAAATAAATGATTAAGATTAGTGGACAACCAAGGGTGAAATTATACAGTGAAACCTGGATAATTCGAAGTGCTTCGGGACCAAGAAAAACTTCGAATGATTGAAAATTCGAATTATCGAACATAAGAGTATAAACGCACATAATACGTTTATACGTTTATTATACGTCCCATAGAACGTATTACGAATTTCCCTTGAAGTACATTCGATGCGGGCAGTGTGAAAATGTTTTTCCAGTTAATATTATAATGCCAAAAAAATCATAATCAAACGTGAAAATTTTGACAGGCTGAGAGTAATCAGGGAATGGGACAATAGGGTAATATGCAAATATGTTGATGTCTGTGATGGAGAAGTTTGAAATTAGCAATGAGCTATCCAACGTAATAATACTTTGATGATTTTAAAAACGGCCGTTTTGTATTTTAAAAATAGCAGATTATTTAATAAAGTCAGTAATTTTTGTCCTGATCCTCGGCATCATTCTCGTCATCAGATTTTGAAGGTCCTTGTGCCTTTATGCTATCCAATATCCGACTATCTGTAGTTTCATTGGCAATAATGACCTTAGTGTGAACATCAATGAAATCTTCGAAAGTTACTTCTGTGAAGCCCAATGTTCCTTGTAGACAATCCCACTCTTCAGAAGTACCATCCGATAAATTTTCGTCTTGTTCTTGTGTTGCAAGATTTTCACATAAGCTTTCACGAAGCCAGCCTTCCGAAAGCAATTCGCAATCTTTTTACAATTCTCCGCCGGTAATTCACTTTAAGATTCTTAATGATTCCTTGATCCATTGGTTGCAATTTTGCAGTTAAATTTGGTGGTAAGTAAACCACCTTTAACGCTGTCAAAGTTTGAATTTAGGCTTTCGGATAAATCGGACAATTATCCTCAAGTAGGAGAACTTTCCGATTTTCTCTTTGAAACTTGTGATCAGTTATATGAAGCCAGTCTTGACATACTGAACTGGTCATCCAAGCTTTATTATTGTTCTCGTAAAGCACTGGTAAAGACTTGACTCCCTTAAAACATCGTGGAGTCTTAGATTTGCCTATTACTAGAAACTCTAGTTTTTCTTTACCAGACACATTAGCGCAGACCATGATGATAACACGATCTTTGCTTTTCTTACCACCATGATAATTTTCACGCTTAAATATCAGAGTTTTATCTGGTAAACATTTGAAAAAAGATCTGTTTCATCTTCATCGAAGATATTTTCTAAATCATACACTTCTAACAAGCTAGGCAAAATGTCGGTCAAAAACTTTTCTCAGTCTTTTTCCGAAACGGAGGCACTTTCGTCAGTTAATGTCCTATAGATGATTCCATTTCTAATCTTAAACTTTTCTAACCACCCAGAGCTTTTTCCTGCACTATAGGACCAAATAAGGGAATATTCTGGTTCCGAGCAGATTTCATCTATTCCACCATCGATGTTTCCAACAATGAAAAATGCTTTGTCTTCATGTGTTTCCGATCCGGTTGGAAACAAGAATTTTCTGAAGCAGCCAAAATCTTATCCTTTTTCTTGATGATGGAAGTCAGAGATTTGGCAGGAATCCCGAAATCAGCTGCAATGTCCTAGTAACTTTTAACTTCTTTCTCGACATATCGAATGAGTTTTACTTTCTCACTCAATGACAATGTTGTATACTTGATCTTCTCTATACACTCGAAATTGTTAAGGTCTAAGTCCTATGAACATTGAAATACACGAGCACGCAACCTTCACATATGTTAGCAGCCCCACCCTTGACACACGCCTGCTCCCACCACTCGCAACGGACCAATCACATGCAACCGTCTAAGTTATATATGTGAGTTCATCGCAGTTGTTACTTACTGCTGTACTTTGAATTATAGAGGTTATCATCACGTCAAGAATAGAATTTTCTTCGAATTATCGAACTTCGAATTATCGAAACATATTAACATGAAATCATCAGGTTTTAGCCGGGCTGAAAAAAAGTTTGAGTTATCAAAAATTCAAATTATAGAGGTTCGAATTATCGAGATTTTACTGTAGTAGCTTTTGGCCCACTAAATCTATCAAATTTAATCAAGAAAATTAGAATAATTTTACTAAAATCCGCAAAATTCTTTTAGGGTTTTAGGTGGATTTTTTCTCGGTAGCTGGGAGCCAGGGATTTGTTAATGACAATATAGAGGGTAGCACCGCGAATGGAGATATGCCTTGTACGCAGACACACGGGATTATCTGCAGCTACCCCAGTTTTCTCTTATTTGGAGAGCTATGCGTGCCTTTATTTTTACACCCAAATGCCACATACATACCTGGTATTATTTAATAGATTAATTATTGGTCAAATCAAAATTTATCGAATTAATTTCTCAAATCAATTGAAAATCAAACAAATTACAAACCAATCAGTTCATTCAATTAATATTAATCAACCAAAAATAAATCCAATTAACCAAACTAGTAATGAATTGTATTGTAGTATAACTCTTAATAATTCATTAAATGACAGTTTTAAATTAATGTTCTCAATAGAACCTTTAAAATGTTTAATAATTCAAGCTTAAACGTATTATAATAATTCAGTTCTTGTTTTTGTTTATTTTCAAACCTCTAATTCTCCATATAGGAAGAAGAAGTCTGGGTTTATCCTGAAGAATGGCCTGATCGAGAAATAATCCTCTAGGTCTCAGAATTTCTAAAATTGGCTCCAAGATGAGAACCATCATTCCACATGATAATATGAACTTAATCGTTTGTTTTTTTTTCTATTCGTTTCCCTGAACAATTCGATTGGCTCAAAGGATATATTTTGTATTGACTGCTTTCTTTATTTCTTTAATTTTGGCTTCTTGATTCAAATGGCCGTGTTCCAAACAAAATCTGCAATTTGAATTCCACTCAAAATGTTCCGCAAATTATTCCAAAAAATTAAAAAAAAAACCTTTTTGATTTTCCTGTCTTGCTCTTTCGAGCTATACACAAGTCTTGTTCTAAGTCTTGCCAATATACAACCGTCAGTGGTCAGGTTATGTAACCCAACCTCAAAGTGTTCCTAGTGGCCTTCCGTCATCTCCAGTTCAAGACAAAGAGATGGAAGTGAGGGGAGAGACCACCCATGCAGAAAATTATCCGTGTCGAAGTTAAATAATTAGTTTGTCATTCCCCCGAAAAAGCGGTCTAGCACACCAACCGATTCCACAGTGGGATTAAAGTTTAAATCTTTAAAATTAAACAGCTCCGAGAGTAGACCTGAAGAGACATGATTGATTATTCTAGTCAGCCCAAGCCGACCCTTAGCGAGTCATCGAGACTGATGTAACAAATGTGCGAGGTGCTTCAACTCGGCACCACATTCGCAGCCCTCCATTAAATTCCAGCCCATTTCTAGGAATTGATCTCCTGTGGAAACATGGGAGGTTCTTAATCAAGTACGAAATTAATGTAGCGTGTCTGGAACCTATAGCTTCGAAACCATAGTCTTGGTGATTTAACCGTTATATGGGAAAAATACTCAGTATGCTAGCCGTTAGTCTTCCCATAGGGCTAGCACAGTACCGCCCAATCAATAGAGTCCCGTTGATATATATCGCGGATATCCCCTACAAATTACCTATCTCATTACTCTATTACCTAGTATCCCTGCATGGAATGGAATTCAAACGAAATGAATGGAGGCTCCCAACCGTCTAGCAAACGCTGCTCTATTGCCCACCAATCGTGCGACGGTATGCCCCAGGAGGTTAATGAATCTGTCTCGGATATCATTTAGTGCTGTCTGGGAGTCCGTGAACACCACTATATTCTACCACCCCTCGCCCAGAATGGAATGTAGAAGCCGCAGCCCGCAGCACCCGACACCGTGTTCACGGAGCAATTGGTGAAACCTTAAGTCGCCCTAGAATATCTCGTACTGGCATATTCTACGAACAGTGTTTTCGGTGTCGCCAACATCCTAAAGGCAAAGCCACAATCACGATCAATATCTGCATCCGCTATTAAGTCAACCCAGTCTTTATGAAAGTTCGCTGGACTGACCGTGATGTTCAAGGCTCTAGTGGACCAGGCCATAGTATAATATGCCGTAGTTATTCGGCATTGCTGAGGTTGAACTCTGAACTTCTTATTCAGAAAACTCGTAGCCAGGTAGAACAGTCTTTCAATCGGCAGATACGCAATCCACCGAAATTTTCGGAGCATAAATCTGTTCGCCGACAGGGCTCTCCTCAGCTACAGCAGGGCCTAACCGGTCCCCGAAAACAGGATAGATATTGGGATAGAGCTCATGACTAGCCCATTTACTATATTGAAAATTGCTTGCAGGGTTTTAGATCACGGTCAGTATTTCTCCAAAATAGTAATAAAAAAACCTTTTTTCGCAATTATGATTATTTAGGACCAGGGACACGTTCCTTTGTCCATTATATTTAGCTTGCCAAATTTTTAACACGATATTTCGTTCCATCTGGACGTAAGTTGCCAAGAGAAGTACCGATATAGCTTCCAGTTTCATGTTTTTCGAAATTTTTTTTTTCAAAATTTTCACGGGAACAAAGCAGAGTCATACACTTTATTGCCTCCCCTTTTATTTCCCAAACTTTCAGAGCGATACCTAATTTCGTTTATAGAAAAGTTGGGAAAGAAAAATTGAGGTCCAGCTTTGTTCACGGGATCCTCTCGTTACAGGGCCTTGAAAGTAATTTCTGTCCCATTGTGAATATGCTTACGAGCAGTATCTACTACCTTAGTTTGAATCAACTATATCAAGTCAGGCAGTTCTTGCGCCACTACTATTTTTTAACCCGTCCGATAATCCCCCATGAACATGTTAACTAATATTTTCGTCTTACTAAATCAGAATTTAATGAAATGAAGTTGTCTGACATATTATACACATATAAGTATGCAGCGACATCATAAGAACCCTCTGATACTATTCTATCGCTTTGAATCAGACCAGGTCCATCTGCAAGCAAAAAAATTTCTTGAGGCGAACGAGTGAATCGATAATTATATTACACTCAAAGAAAATGTCCGCTTAGACTAGGTAAAACGTTTAGTTAGTTTGAGTTAAACATTTAGTTATTTTGTATAAATTGTTCTCGTAAATCAGTAATTTTGACAAAGCTGGTAAGTTCAAAAATCTATTATTTTTGACAGGTTGTGTATAATTTCATTATCTTTAGATTAGAAAAAAAATCAGTTATTATAGAAATATATTAACTTGCAGTAGCCAATTTTTCGTCTGCTATCGAGAAACGAATTTCCCTGAAATCCATGTAATGCATTTGGAAGTCAAGTTTGTTGTTCTTCTTGCCTTTCTTGATATTTCAATATAGTTACCGCCGACAATCGATAAACCTGTAAATTATTATTGCCGCAACAGAAAATCTATTTAATATTAACATTTGCGCACATTTCAAGTGGTAAAAAGCGTTTAATTGTCTGAAGTCAATCTGATCTGTCACTGCTCCCGATCTAACTGTCGCCATTTTATTTCGCTGCTCCCATAATGCCACAATGCTCTTCCGATTATTCCTTCAGACACCTATTCTTAATATCTCTGTTATACGAGGGTAGTTCAATAAGTCCTTAGAATGACCAACAGATGGCGCGCGAATCGCTCCAAATCATCTGTTTTCAGTCAGCACCACTCCCGACTAGATA
>NC_046657.1:20473233-20496604 GCF_010883055.1 Belonocnema kinseyi | reverse complement strand
TTCCGAAAACGCACTTTTCTGAAGGATTAAAAAAACTTGAAAAGCGATTGACCAAGTGTATAGAGCTCCAAGGAGATTATGTCGAAAAATAAAAAAAAAATTACCCGAAAAAAATTGTTTTTATACTTCATTCTAAGGACTTATTGAACTACCCTCGTAGCTATAATTATTATGGGTAGTGATTATACGATATCCCTGGTGTATGGAGAATGGTCAAAGATATTCATTTTTGCTGATCCTGGGATCTTTCTAAATTCCTTCGTTCGTTTTCAGCTAAATGTCTAGCTATAATAAGGAATAATATCCGTATCACAGCTACATTTTTTTATTGTATCGTTATCCTAAGCTGTTACTTCCGGCGCTAGTTTTATTTATATTTTTATCTACCGTATTGTTTTTTCATTAAGATTTGTAAGCTGCAAGGAGGCAATTGTGTAAACCAAATATAATTGTTTATAACTATCATCTATATTAATGCTAGATAGTTGCGGCTTTTTCCAAAGATTTTTAACTCTGTATCCACTTTTCACTGGGTGAGGTAATAATCATCACAATTCAAACAATATATTTATATAAACTATCTATTATTGTTTACAACTGTCTTATCGTAGATAATTGTTAGAAATTCGTGAATTTTCCGATTTTTTTTACTTATTTTTAACTTTTCAATTAGAATGAGCTAACAATTAATTCAATTTAACAAGAAAAATACTAAGCTTCAAATATATTTTAAATATTTGCTTTAATCTCTAAACAATTCCACTTCTTGTCCACTTTTCAATAAGATTGACGTTTTAATTAATTAAATTTAACAGACAATTGCTTAGACAAATTATTAGTGTTCTGTATTACTGTTTTTTACTTCTGTATTACTGTTTTTTCTTTATTGCAGTTTTTCTGAAATTTCTAACTTTGCATCCACTTTTCATTTAGCGAGGTAATAATTATTACAAGTAAAAAAACATAATTATTTAAAAAATGAATTATTTTTTATATCTATTTTCTATTAAATAATTGTTAAAACTTCGCGGTTTTTTACGAGTTTCTCAACTTGTTTTCAAATTTTTAATTGAAGTGTGGTAATAATTAATTTGAGTTAGCAAACATAATTTTGTAAACAATTTATTATTATTTTTAGTAATACTCTCTTTTAGTAATATTAGAACGTTGCGTTTTTTTCTGGAATATTCAACTTTTGATCCACTTTTTACTCCATGAGATAATATTTTAATGTAAGGTAACGAACATAATTGCTTAAACAATATATTACTATTTATAACTATTTTATTCTAGAGTAATTCCAACAAGTTGCGGATTTTTCTGAAATGTGCAGATTTTCTTTGATTTAATGATCCATGTAGTAGATTTGAAGAATATTTTTAATATCTGTTTCATTTCAAAAAGGTATATTCCCAAATAGTAAGAGATTTAATATGAACATTTTTTCAATATTTTTTTGCAAACTTGATCGTAAGACCGATAAAAAATTTGAACAAATGTTCATATTAAGTTAAATATTTGGATCGATCGGAGAAATAAATTTTGCTTTTTAATACTGAGAAGTTGTTTTAATTTTGATTAGTAAGCGATTGTTTTAAAAACTATATTTTTCTGATACATATTTAATATTTCTTAATAACTAAAAAGACAAAGCAAAGTTAGAAATTTCAGAAAAACCGAAGCTTTCTAGGCATTATCTAAAGGAAGATAGTTATAAGCAATAATAAATTGTTTAAACAAGTATGTTTGTTAAGTGGAATTAATTATTACCTCGTCAAGTAAAAAGTGAACAAAAATGTTAAAAACCGAAAATATCATGGCATTGATATAGGAGAAGATAGTTATAAACAATAATAATTTGCTTAGACAACAGCTCGAAGTAAAAAGTAAATAAAAAGATTATTATTAAAAGAAAAGTAGGAAATTTCTAACATTATTCAAAGAGAATATTATTTTAAAAAATCATAAATTGTTTAAACAATTATATCTTCTAACCTTAATTAATGATGACCTCACTCTAATTACAAAAAATTGTACTAAAAGAATGTCAGATGTAATAAAATATTTCAAATCCCTTAAAATACTTTCAAATCACACAAACTATCCTTAAAATTATAATATCTCAAAAAATTTTTGAATAATTTAGCCAATCAGCGAAGAATTTTGAAAATGTTTCTTAAGGGAAATTGAAAAAATAGTTGCATTTGATTTTTAAAAAAATAATTTTGTTAAAAAAAGAAGAGACGAAATTTGAACGAAATAATTAAATTTGCAAACAATGACATGAATTCTCAAATAAAATTATGCATTTTCGAAGGAAAAATTAATTGTTAACAGGGTAGTTGAATTTTCAATCAAGAAGATGAATTTTCTACTAAAATTATCAATCTAACGAAAATAGTTATGTCAATATTTATTTAAAAAATAGTATTCAATAAAAAATGGATTTTCAGGAAAATAGTTTAAACTTTAATCAATCAAATAATTTTTCAACTAGAAAATATTTTACAATCGAAAATTGAATACTTAAATTTTTCAGTAAAAAAAAAATTTCATTAAAAAAGAGTATTTTCAACAAATTAGGAAAATTTTTCACCAAAAAACTTCAATTTTCAACCAAAACGACGAATTTTCTAGCAAGAAGATTAATTTTTTACTGAAAGTGACGAAATTTTAACGAACGACGTGAATTTCCAGCCAAGGAGTTGAATTTTTAACTAGAAAAATCAATTTTAAACAAAAAATGGAATATTTACATTATAGATTGAGAAAAATTAATTTCTACAAAAAATTAAACGAATTTTTAACACAGCAGTCAACTTTTAATCAGAGAGATAAATTTTCAACTAAAATGATGTATCTCCAACCAAAAAATACATTTTTAACAAATTAGATCCACTTTCAACCGAGTAGTTCAAATTTGAAACAACACAGATAAATTTTCAACAAAATACATAATTTTTAACCAAATAGTTGAATTTTCAACTAAAAGATATAAATTTGCAATAAAAAATGGAATATTTAAATTTTCAGTTAAAAAACTTAATGTTAAGAAAAAATCATTTTTTTACAAAATAGTTCAATTTTTTTTCAAAAAGTTGAGTTTTCAAGCAAGAAAATTCATTTACCAACAACAACAAACAGAACAATATAATTGAGTTTTTAACAAAGTACATTAGTTTTGATCTGAATAGTTGAATTTTCAATCAAATAGTTCAGTCTTCGACTCAGAAAAATACGTTTGCATCAAAAATAAAATAGTTAAAATTATTATTTGAAATTTTATGTTAATGCAAATAGTGAACGAGTTTTTGATTCTTTCCATTTTTTTCTATCTTTTCGTAAAATAATTTTTTTATGCTGAGTATTCCTTGGATTTCATGCTCAGGATTACTTAGAGCCAAAAAGTGTTTTATTAGTACTATTTTCTATAAACAAAAATTTAATATCAAATAGTGCAAATTTTGAATTGTTTGTTTTTGAAGTTACAGTTTTTACAGTTAGTTACTAGCTGTAATAATCAAAGGAAAATACTTGATCATGATATTATTTGTTAATTTTATCAACAAATTATATAAAATGATAAATACTGCGTGGATGTTTATTGGCATAGAAAAATAGTTTTTCCTAGCTTTCCCAAAATTATATTGTCAGTGATGTTTACTTGTTTTTTTATAAAAATAAGAAATAATCTCTAATCAGCACTTTTCGTTTACCAGGGTTGCCGCTGGACCGGGAAACCAGGAATTTTACAAATTTCCAAAAGAAAAATCTGTCCAAGTTCGATTTCAACAGTTTTTAAACTAATTATCATTTATTTTACAATGCGTAATTCAAATATCTTTTACTTTAAAAATTCTTCATCTTAAATTTTTATTTTTAAGCGTATATTTTTAATTTAAAGAATTTTAAAATAAGGTCTTGAAGAGTTAAACAATTAAAAATTAAAAGCGTTTAAAGTTGGAAATTTTTGATAAAAAACAGTATTATTTTATTAACTGTAAATGTAAATAAATAAATTTTTAAAGTAGATTTGTACTTTAGGTATTAAAAACTGAACAATAATTTGTTTGATAAAACGATTCTAAATTTGTTCAAACTTTACCAAATTTTCAGATTGTTACTGTTTCAATTTAAAAGTCTTAGTATTTAAGAAAAACGTAAAGGTGCGGCTCAAACTTTATAAACTATGTTTAACTTCAAAATAACTTTATAATAATATATTCGTAATTAAAGGTTTTTATTAAATTAAAAATAGTGTTACAGTGTCGACAAAATTTAAGTTCTTTCAAGAGATATTTGGCAGTTTTGAAAATATTCAAAATTAATTTAAAACTTGAAATTATGCCAAGTAATTTAAACAAAGTGTGGGAAAATTTTGTTCGCAACTTCTAAACATATTTTAAAATGATTAGAATTTTTCCTACAATCTTTAGAAAAACCTGAAAATTTTGTTAAAAATCCTTAAAATCTTCCAGGGTCCTTTTTGAAAATTTTGGAAACCTCTTAAAATCTTTTAAAAGGTTTTGTTAAAATAGTTTTTCAAGATAAAAAATAATTTTCAATTGTCCTAGGAACATTACGAATATTTTTTTTCTTTAAAGCCTTTTACCATTCTTAAATAGCGTATACATTTTTTGTTTCAGATTTGCAAAAATCTACATTTTGTTTAAAATTAGGTTGTGGGCATTTGGACCGAAATTTCGGTACGAATAATCGAATTTTGCCGGTACACACACTTCGTTTGAATTATTGGATATCATTTCAAGTTCTAAATTAATTTTTAATCTTTTTCAAGCTTCTAAATATCTCTTAAAATTACTCTAATTATTTTGTAAATAATAAGTGTTCAACTGTTTTTATAAATCCAAATTTGAAGAAAATTTCGTTTAATTCGCAGGATTTTTTACAAGTTTCAGGATAAATTCAATTAATTTTCAAAGTTATTCAGAAAGTCTGAAAAAATTTCAAAAATAATTTTTAATTTGAAAAAATATAAAACACCTAGTTTTCTCAAAATTTTAAAATAAAATTGTAAATAATTTCAAGGATGCTCAAACTATTTAAAATGAAAATAATTTACCTTCTAATTGAAGAAATTTTAAGTTGAAAAAAATCTAAATTTTAGATGTTTATAGCCTAAAAGAACTCAATAATATAATTCTGAAAATTTTTAAAGTTAATTGATTGATTTTTTAATTTAGGATATTGAAAATCTTTGACGTAGATTTATATTTTTAAAACTTAATGTAAATTTTTAAATTCTGTAATGTGCTGAATTGCGCTGTCGTCAATACTGAAAGGAATTTTATAACAATATTTGCTATTTCAATATTCATAGTTGATCGAGTCAACTAAGACTTGGGGAAATCGTGAAAATATTAAAATTATTTTTAGCGTACTTAAGAAACTTTACAATTAGAATATGAAACTTTATATCTTCAGAACAAGAATTGGTATATTCAATAGCAAAGATTGTTATTTTATGTATTCAATCCTAGAATAATAAACAACTGATAATGATATTATCAAATAATATAAGAGCAATGATATAAATTAATAGTTCGAGGTACATAAGTTAATATACATATTTGACAAATTAATATAGTGAAAAAGAAAGTGAAAAGAAATAAAAGATATTTTAATTTTTTTCTAATAGACACTAACACAAACTGTAAGCTTCAGTTGAGGAAATTGTAAAACGTTATATTAAAAAATCCGATATTATTCCGAGGTTATCCGAATCCGCTGATCGTACCTCATACCCGAGCGCTCACGATGTGAATCTAGCTTCGCGTTTCCCGCTAAACTGATCAAGATTCATAGAGACCCGTGTTTTTCAGTGTGGTTGAAAAAAAAACCTATAGATATTTTTTAATTTAATTCAATCCCAGTTTTGACCTTATGAAAACGGAATATCTTCCTGTTTTTACTTTTAATTTTAAACGTTTCTAAGTCGAGTTAATAAGCAACACGCCGTTTCTCACAATTCCAAAAACTTTCACCACTTAGTATATAAGGAATCTTCAAACCCCTTCTCTCAGCGTTTTCGTCCGTCATATTCTTTTCGAATGACTCATAGTTTCAGTATAATCTTGAGCAAATCTCAGAATTCTCTCTTTCAAAATGTAAAAGAATTATTCCAATTTTTCCAATATTTGAGATTATTGTCCTGCTTGAATTTAATATAGTGATTTAATATAGTGATGTTTGAATTTAATATAATATCGTAAATGATTATACTGAACTGTAATATCGGTTTAAATGTATTATCTTACTAAATTTCTATCAGTGCATCTAAACACCTGTCAAACCAACTGTTCGTTTTGCAATATTAGATTAAATAATTTTTTATAAGCAAAATAACTTGCAAATTTTAGGTTAGTCATAGCCGTCGACATTTTAACTAAAGCCGGGATGTTTAGAAAAAGTCATGACTGTCTACACATACAATTAGGTTTTTTTACTTTAATCACCAGCTAACTTCACTTCGTTGAATGCAGAAAATCTAGAGAAAATTTCTTCGAACGCCCAAGCATCGATTTAGATGCAGACGGTTACGACTTCAGTTTTTACATTCCGGCTTTGTTGGTTTGAATGTCATGTCGGTTTTGACTAACCAAAGATTTGAAAATTATACTACAATTTTTAATTCAAGACACTAATACTCAATGGTAAATGAAAGGAAATTAAAAATGAGGTAGTGATTATCACAACTTACCTCCTTATCAACGTCCATTTCACCCAAATAACACCCGACAAAATCATAGTGGCAGGTGACTAACTCAAAATGATGAATTTCCCCTAGATTTATGTAAATTTATGTAAATTTGACATGGAAATATATAGATGTATAATTTTCATTATTTACCTCTGAGGTCACTTTTCGGCACGTTGTAGTTGTTGTAGCTTTAATTTGGATTGCTTTAAATTCCAGGTAATAATTCTGAAACTTTAGGATGTTATACAAAAGGACGATATTTGGTATCAAGCAAATGTGTAAAACAATGAATTAATCCAATTTTAAGATAGTAGATGAGTTTTATTACAATAGTTTTAATTCTTTGAAGAACCATGAAAAACTAAAGTTTGGAGTATCGCATTTGATTGAAAATAACTTTTACCTAAAAATCATGAACTATTATGGAGTTTTTTGTAAAACCACCTCGTTTATTGAACGAGGATAATAACAAATTAATGATACCAGCCACTGTTTCAACTACATTAGAGTCTAACGATTGTTTAGTACCTTTTTTTTCTAAAGAAGAAATTATACTAATAGGAGATTTTTATTTTTAAATACAAAATCCCTAATCACAACACTTATATGAAATCGTATGAGGGTGTTTGTATAAGTCATAATAATTGCTAAAATAAAAAATTAGCACCGATTATTTTAATCAATTTGCAAAAGATGTAATTTAACTCAATACCCTATGATAATCCAATCTTAATAATATTAATTCTTACTTTTATTAAGTGATTCAATGGCTAATTACATGTTTCAAAATTTAAAACTTTACCCGGAAGAAAAGCGGAAAATAAGATATGCACCGCCCTATCGTTATATACTCGAATTAACGTTCTCTTACGGGCATGTGACACAGCTAAATACCTATATTACCGACCTCACTTTACCAGTTCACTGAATGTTTTTTTGAACCTAAGAACTCTTTTTGTGAATAAAATATCCAGCTGAAACTTTGAAAAATGTATTAGAGTACAATAAAGTACGTTTAGGTACTTCATTTTGATAGAAATTTCACTGAAAATTATTTCATCTTTGTCTGAACCTCGACATTTTTTGAACGTTCGAACTTTTTTTATGCATAAAATATCTGTCTCAAACTTCAATAAATGCAAGAGCCGAAAGAAAACTACGTTAAAGTACAAAGCTTAATAATAAAAGATGAAAAAATTTTTTTCAACTTTCAATTCCATCGTCATCAGCCGGTAACGTTGTACACGAAAATACGAACCCTGGCGGCCACTAGACGAGGCTCTAGATGGTTCGTATTTTCGTGTACAACGTTACCGGCTGATGCCGTTGGAATTGATGGTTAAAATATATTTTTTTACATCTTTTATTATTAAGCTTTGTACTTTAACGTAGTTTTCTTTCGGCTCTTGCATTTGTTAAAGTTTGAGACCGATATTTTATTTACAAAAAAAGTTCTTAGGTTCAAAAAAATATTCAGTGAGCTGATAAAGTGAGGTCGGTAATATAGGTATTTGGCTGAGACACATGCCCTTAACACGTATTGCAATTTAAAAAATCCGTTATAACCAATTTTGGACATTTGCTTCCTTACGGTGCAAATATAGTGAGACGTCTCAATAAATACAGCCCAAAGGATAAAAACAGTATTTTATTTTTTATAAGAATAGGTTGTTTCCACAGGGAAGTATCATATTTTTGTAATTAGTGTATCTTCCTAAATCTGATTTGTATGCATCAATAGAATGGTTGCATTTTCACTCTCTCATCGTAATGAAACAGTTTTAGTTTTCTGTGAAAACTGTCGAGGATTTCTTTAAACATCCATGCTTCAAGACCCACTGAATCCGAAAAACAACAGATTTTACAATGGTGTCGTCGTTGTCGTCTATATACCCTTTAACTTTTGAAAGACCAGACGTATTGGATTGCACTACGGCACACGTTTTTAGGGTCGCAAAAAAGCTCAAGTTTGTCAACTAGCCTCTTTTGATCAACGGTTTCGGTTCTGGTTCTGCATTTCGAGCGGAGGACCTCTTTGACCTCAAAGTAGTCAGATTTTCCATCAGCCATAACTTAGGTATTAGTTTGGATAATTTCTTCAATTGAATTATTGACTTAGCTCTAGAGAATCGTACTTTTCAACTACTATGCTGAAACACATATTGATTGTGCGGCTCGGGCCTATTGGAACTTCCCGAATTTCTTCTGGTGTCAATTCCGTAACCACGCCGCTTCCTACATTTATTTTCACCCGGAACGATTTTCTTTTGGAACTATAAATTCCGGTTAGAATGCCACTATCTTCTAATACTGCAAAAGCGTCACCATTAGATGCTGTTAACACAATTTGTTCTAGGTTTAACATGTGCACATTTACTTTTTTGTATGATTTCAGTCGAAGTGGCGATTCGAAATGAAAAGTGTATCTTCGAAATTGAAAGCGCCGGTACGGATTGCAATGAGGAATAAGCCGAATAAGACCAAGTTGTCCAAGTCTATATCCAAGTACTTTATAATTCAGAGACCTGCCAAGAAGGGGCCTGTTAGGGAGAGACCTGATCTTGTCATGCAGAGAAAACTCGGGCCTGACAAGAGACTGAGGTATGCGACTAGACGATAATGAAGAAGAAGTTTGACTTAGACGCAGTTCCAGGTCGAGAGCACCAGGGCAATCACTATTAGGGTTGCAGTCAGACTGTAAACTTAATTCTGCAAGAAGAAATAGAGGATTTATTTTTACATTCTCTCAAAATAGGAACTTCATTAAATTGAAGTATAAAATCTCTTTAAAATGAGACTAAGAACATAATGAAATATCCGTTGGTTCTCAAATTATCATAAGAAATTGGACAG
Source organism: Belonocnema kinseyi (assembly GCF_010883055.1). Classification (NCBI taxonomy): domain Eukaryota; kingdom Metazoa; phylum Arthropoda; class Insecta; order Hymenoptera; family Cynipidae; genus Belonocnema; species Belonocnema kinseyi. Next base: position 20,487,030 of record NC_046657.1, on the reverse strand, counting down.
GTCTTTCAAGACGAAAATCGCACGGTCTAGGCGTTATCGCAGAATCTTGTCTCTTGTTTCTAATCCGTTAAGGAAAGATAAAATAGTTTAACTGGTACTCGAAGAACCGATTTTCATTTTCAGCATACTGTTAAATCTATCATTATAATTCAAAACCGGTAAAAAATTGTTTATATTCTTGGTTTCATTTTAAAGAGGATATTTTGATCTTTAATTGACCAAAGCTTCAACTTTTTCCATACACTTCCCTACAACATGAATAAGGTGGAAAACAGGTACCTATGTCTTTCTCACATGCTATTTGGGCACCTATTCATCGAAAGTACTTTAAGTTGGGCTCAATTAGGGCCATAGCCAGGGGGGAGGATAGGGTGAGTTTGACCCCTTCCCCTCAGAAATTTTTTATAACATGTACATAATATACATATAATCTTCTATTTTCCGCTGAATCCCGCCCCCCTTCAAAGTTTTTTCTGCTGCATATCTGCCCCCCCCCTACCCCTGAAAAAATGTTCTGGCTACGGTCTTGGCTCAATCGACGCGAAATTGAATATCCGTTCTTATGCGTTTTTTAACAAAATATCTAACAATCTCTACCATCTGTAGTAAGACAACAAAGGTTTTCAAAGTAATTTGGATTTATTATATCATTATATTTACCAATAGAATTAAGAAAAACAGCCAAGAATAAAACCAGGCTATAAACGATACTCATATTTTCCAATAAGAAGACAAACTGTAGCTAATAATGAAGCTAATACGTATTCTGTTTCTTTATTACAGTAAATACTGAGTCAAACTTGTCCTTCTGAGATGATACTAACCGATTGTTATCTTACGAGATTGTATGTATGCATATCTCATTAGTTAGTTTGGAGGACAGCAAGTTATATAATTTAGTACGTTTGAGACAGAGCTAGTTTTTTACATCGAAAATATATATAGTGGCTAATATAACGTCTCATTTACGATTTCGAAACACAAATATAAATTTTACAAAATTATATAAGCGGCTAAGAATAATAAATCAGAATGTGATTAACAAGCAATTGAAAGCTTTGGTGTCCAATGCCAAGTTGATTTTTTATAGTACTAATTACATCAAACTCAAATATTTATCCATCAAAGGCAACATTTTATCAAACGTAAGTAACTAAATCATACTTCTTGTATGTTTAAACATCTATCCAATTTTTGCGATTAATTTTTATATATGCAAACCATTACGAAATTCTGTCGCACGTGTGTATAAATTTGTGACTGATAGCGTTCAAATTACTAAAAAAATAACCCGATATGGTTTACATTGTGATTATTACATTTATTTATTGTTAATTAACTATCAAACGTTTAATAATATTGTAAATTAAAAACTCTTTTTTCAAATACTTTGAAGACAGAATAATTCTGATGCTTTCATTTAATTAATAAGTAATTGTTGCTTGAAACGAAAAGTTTAAGTTTCGGAAGTTTTAAGTTCTAGTTTTATTGACCTGGAAGAATGTTTGTCATTCGGTAAAATATCAAAAACGGTTTAATGTTTTTTATAGGCCACCCTAAAATATTAATATTGAGAGTTTGAATGCTGAATGAGTTTCCAACTAAAAGTATTGGTTTTAAAAGGGAATAAGAGAACTCGTGTCTTGACGATTTTTCGAAAAAATTTTGTTGATGAAATGATGAGAGTTTAAAATTTGAAAATTAAAGACGCGATTGATATAAAAGTCATCAAATTTCTAGGCGATAGAATTTCTCCTCCTCTGCTAAAAAATAGAGTGTTTTTGATATTTTCTGAAAAAAAATTTCACGTTTTTTATTAGAATGACACTAGATGAAAAACAGTCAAATAAATAAAATTGTTACTTTCAAAAACGTCTAGAAAAATGTTTCTTGAAACCTTTTTCTATATCACGTTATATTCGAGATTCATGCGAAAATATGTATTATAAACGTTCTTCAGGACTTCGAGAAACGAACTATATTTGTGATCGAATTTTCTATCCGGCCAACAAAATAATATTCAAGGGGAAGGAAACGGAGAACACGCATCGATACCTTAGAAGGGAAATGCGACACGTGTCCTCGGTATATTCGTTCAAAATTATTGTCCTTGTTGCAAGTGCACTGGGAGGAACGAAGTTATCTCTGGTTCGTTACCTCGAAGCCGAGGGGCTATTCACTCTGCAGTCAAAGGTTTCGAACGTAAGAATTTTGCGTGAAGTCTTAACGAAATCAGGTAATGCTATGAAAATCATGAACTCGTCACGTTGAAGTCGTTGTAGCTACGACTAAGTGGGTAAAAATATCCCAGTGGGCACAACGTTTGGCGACTTCTTTACGACATCGTTACGACATCTTCACGACAACTTTACGACATCCTATTTCCATGTCGTTGAGGTGTCTTTACGATATCGTAAATAAGTCGTATGATCTGACGATGTCTTTACGATAACACAAAGACAACGAAACGACACAGATATAGGATGTCGTAAAGATGTCGCAAAGATGTCGTAACGACGTCGTAAGGACGTCGTCGAATTTTTTGCCCACTGGGATGTTATAAGTCGTAAAAATAAGCTAAGAGGCACCACACAATGTAGTGAGTCAGCAAATACGAACGTAGCGTCGTGCGAAATCAGGAAGGAGTCAGTACGAAGTCAGAGTGAAGTCGGACGAAGTCAGACGAAATCGACACTCCCGCGTGTGGTAATTCCAAACGTTATGGTGAAGTTGTGCCCTTGAATCGATTCTCCAAAGCATATTTTGTCCCAGGCCCGGTTATCTTCAGACTGTAATTATCGGGCGCGTGTTATGACATAAGAGAAAAGCATGCGTTATGAAAAAAGTGATGAAAGTCTATAAGAATAGCTAGTTCAAATGGCTTGGATCAACAGATGGAGTAGAAGGGAAACTAAATGCAGTAAAGACACAGAAAACACAATTCTGTACAACTGAAAAAATATTAATAATTAAAATAAACAATAATGATATTTTTTCTTGAAACGATTTTATATTTGACTCCCCTTTTGTGGGCTACCTATCATGAGTATTTTTTGCAAAAAAAAAACCAAGTGAGAAATAAAATATGGAATTCTACAATATAAACAATATTTAATGACTTTTTGTTAATTCTTATTAATGATTATTTCTAAATACAAAAATTATTAAATAGCCAATAAATTTCACTAATAATGTATTTTTTGGTTACCGAGCTTATTTTCGTTGGGAAATGAACTTTTTATTGTGGGATAAGGCGATGTTAAAAATTCATCTTAAAAGTAATGCATCTTTAGATTATGTATGGTAGCGTCTTCCGTTTTTCCTCGACTCAACTGTATTTTTTTGTTAGAAAAACATTGAATGGTCAAGATAATTTACAATTTGTGCAATTTTAGGTTATTTATTTTTTTATCGGTTTAAATAAATATATTTGGCCATGAAAAGGCTAATTAAGAAAATACAGTTCAAAAATGTATTTTAAGGTTATCTCTTACCTTTTTGGTCGGAAGGAAACCAATATCTTATCTCGAAAATAGGGTAAGTTGGTAATAAAATTGACAACTAATGCAGTTTCGGGTAATATCTTCTAGGTTGTCCGTTTCCTCTCAATTAAATAGTTGTTTTCTTATAGAAAAAATTAAATAGCCAAAGACATTCACTAGTAATGTTTTTTAGGTTATGTCGTTTATTTTCGCGTGGAAATGGATATTTTATCATTCAAAAAGTATACGCTAGAAACAAAATTCTTAAGTAATGCATTTTCTGCTTATGTTTTAGACATCTTCCGTTTTCTCTCGACTAAATAGAAGTACTTAGTACTTTTTGTTGAAAAAGCCTTGATAGCCTTACTAATAATACACCTTTAGGTTATGTATAACTTATTTTCAATGAGAAATAAATATTTTATGATTTCCTGACTCTGTGTGTGCTGCAACGTAAAGATCAGTTAAAAATCAGTATCGAAAATTTGGACGATTACATTCCACTCATATAAATGAGAATCTAAAAATGTACAGTTTTAATTCTGTACATTACTTCCTAGATATATGAATATATGTAAAACGAGACTGTTTTATTAAATTATTATGGTTCTATATAAATTTGTTAAAAAAATCGTACTTAGTGGGTACGAAATAGCCGAAAATCTATAAAAAATATTTTCTCACATTGAATAGCGTAAAAATTTAACCTGCTGTTTTTTAACGCTATTTATTCTTTTCTATTATGTTTTTATGAAACTTTTACTCGGGTAAACTCGGTTACACCTCATAGCCACGGACTAAGTCAAGTGACTGTTAAGATTAGAATGTTATAAATTAATTTAAATAATTTATTACGATGCTTAAAACCTCCTGCGATGATGTTGCAGGTATACAATTACGAGCGGTCACGAGCGTTGGAGGTGACCACAGTCACCTCTGGATGCTTTCTTAGAGCTGATTATTATTATGTGTTTTTATTGAACTTTTACTCGGATAAACCAGCTTATACATCATAGCCACGGACTAAGTCAAGTGGCTGATGAGATTAGAATGTTATAAGTTAATTCGAATAATTTAATACGATGGTTGAAACCTCCTGTGATGATGTTGTAGGTATACTATTACGAGCGGCCACGAGCGTTGGTGGTGACAACAGTCACCTCTGGATGCTTTCCTAGAGTTACCATCTGCCACTCCGCAGGTTTTTAGCCGCTCGCTATTATTATTATTATTATTATTATTATTATTATTATTATTATTATTACAAAAACGGGAGGAATGACGGGAAAGGGTTATAGAATTTTTAGATTGATTTAGAATTTTCGTGTTATTCATTTAAATAACACACTTGTTCCGCAACACTGATCTAACACAGTTTGCTGATTAATATCTGTAGCAATCACCTCAAGTAAAGAGCCAGACAAAGTCTTCGTTTTAAATTCCTCACTTGGGTGCATTGGTATCCAAAGTTTTTTTTCAGGCATCATTCACTCTACTGAATTTTTAAAAATATGTTAAACGAGACCGTTATATAAAATTGTTATTATTCTTCAGTTGAGTATACACACAAAATTACAAATTGAGTAAAAAATATCAAAAAATGCATTAAATGTTATTTCTTAAACTAAAAGGCAGAAAAATTTCAAACCATAAGTTTCAATAATGTAAATTTCTTTTTGTATATCGAAATATGTGTTAAACAAGAATATTTTATTATATGGTCATAGTTCTTTAGTTAAGTGTTAAAGAAAATACCTAATTCGTACAAAATATTAAAAAATCCATGAAATTCTATTTCTTACACCAAAAGGCATGAAAATTTAGACTGTTAAGTTTCGAGGATGTACACTTTTTTCTGCATATCTGAATACGTGTTGAAGACAACTATTATATTTCTTAATCATGGTTTTAAAGTGTCAAAAAAAAGTTATTAACATTTTATTAAATGTCCCTCAAGTTAGCGAAGCCAATTTAAAAAAAAATGCAAAGGCATTCTATCAGTAATTTCACATTTTTTGTCTCCTATTTCTTTGTAAAAAAACATTTCCGCACATTTTAAAATTAATTAATATTTTATGTTTCGAAAATTTTATATCAAGATGATAAGACTTCCATATAAAGAAACCTGAAAATATTTGATTAAAAAATACGGCAAATTCTGTGTTTAACTAATTGTTGGCTTTAAAGCAGCCAATTCCCAACCATTTAGCTCTTTGATATCGTTATTATTGACATTGTAATCTTTAATAATAAAATTAGAATGAAAAATTATTCTTTGTACAAATAATTAGCAGCAAAATACAAATAGGAGATTGTTGCAATCATCTAAAGTTATTGTGCTAACTCGATAGACATCGAGATTAAGTGGCATACACATAGTCGAAAGGGGCGAGTCAGGAAGTCAGGATGAACTCAGCAAGAAGTCGAAAGTCATCGCTTGAATTCATTGAAGTCAACAACTGACGAATTCAAAAACTAGAGTCAAACGAAGTCACGAAAGTACGTTTAAAGTTGCACAGCATTGCTGAAATAACGTTACGTTGCCAAAAACATGCCAAGGCACTAGCGAGGTGGACACAGGGATCTGTCATTCTTGGGTCGCTCCGTTGCAAGCATGTTCATTGCAGATACTTTGTTCCTTGTCGACAGTTCAGAAGACTGAATCTGTCGAAGTTGACGCTTGTGTATGCATCCTTTATGGGCGTTACGTCCTGAATGCGGCTCTTTGGCACATTCAGATATAGGTCTCTCGAGCGCTAATGTGTTTTATAGCTCTACCTTCGACGAGCTCAGGGTTCACAGAAATGCCAGCAAGTCATGCTTGCTTGAAATGAATCGTAACGCATTTTTCTAACCCAAACTCTATTCCATTACTCCAAATGTACTTCTCGACAGTCTTAAGAGCTAGTTTTAGTGGCTCTGCATTTTCAGCATAGATATTGAGATCATCCTTGTAAAATGCATAATTGACCTTATGCCTTTGATATTATATTTTAAAGCAGATCTACCGTTGAGAATTTCGAAGTCCGAAAGATAGTGGCAATTTTTGCAAATAAATTTTAAATTCATAAATCAGCGATGATAAGGCGTTTTTGACTTCGTAACGTGTTCATTTTTGCTTCTCTATCAAAAATAGGAAAAATATTTTTTATTGTGTCAAAAATGCTGAGTTGTATCTTTTAGAACCACAGCTCGAATCTCTACGAAATATTGGTTAGATAATTTACATCAGTGAATAACAAAATAAAATGTTGATCGTTCTCCTCATGGTCATTGTTTTTCCTCACTTAAGATCTAGAAATTAAGAGAAAAAAACCTCCCAGATAGGACAGTACTGACTTTAATGAATTTTTTAAAATGAAATTTATTATCTTTTAACTCAGAACAACGACGACGAGATGGCTGATAAGGCAAGCTTATTCTCACAACAATCTCACGCATGGAAATGATATATAATTTATAAAAAAGAGGCTTTTCTACGCCTATGGAAAATTCTTATAGCTCTTTAAAGTTCTTGGAAATTATCAAGGTTTAATGAGAAAGATGCAAAAATTTTCACGAATTCAGGGCCTTTTTTCTAAGTTCTAATTTATGAATCTGCAGACTAATGACAAAGAGAAAATTTATGAATGAGAAGAAAATTACTAAGAAGAATCGCATTCCCTATGTTCCCCTATTTTCACTTTTGGATTATATAATGAATTCATAGGATGGAACATTTCGTCACTTCCTTCTTTGTGAATACACACAACTCAAAGGAAGGAAGGAAAATTCAAATTTGTCGAGAGCCTACCTATTATAGAACCACAGTGTTTGACTATTTGGCGACAATTTCTGAAAAAGTCGAGCTGTGGGAAATAGAAATTCATGAAGCAGAAACAGAAAGATAAACTAGCGAGACTGTTGACAGCCACAGCCTGAAAACAAGGTAGAGGCAGCTAAATTATTTTGGAAATGGTTTTACAAGATTAAGAGAGGAAGTAATAGTACTGAGTAAGTCAGAATTAAGAATACTGATGATCAAATCGTAAAAGATATGAATATGAGACTTTGTAAGTTACATGGAATAGAATACGTTTGAAAATCCTATTAAAAGTGGCAAAATAGAACACGAATAGATAAGACATGCAGGTTTTAAAATTACAACAAAAATTAACATACGCCTTTTTTTATTATTAATGTACAATATAAAGTGCAATGATATTCATTTTTTGAAATGATACATTTTTTAGGGTAGCTGCGAATAATATTAATCCCAAATAAGGAACAAATATTAAAATAATCATAAAAAATATTAAAATATACAATTTCATAATAGAGTTGAATATAATAAAGAAAAATTCGCATTTTGGGAATGTTTTATTTAACAAAAGAAAATGTACAATCATCAAATTATAATTTTTGATATATATTACAGCAAAGTCTCTCCTATTTCCCGTATTCGGGCCCATTCAAAATAGGCCCAAAGATCAAGCAGCCTGCGTTGGTTTGGAATGAGTATTTTAATATGAAGGCATGAGGATGCAGACAACTTTCTTGAAAAAATGTTTCACACATAAAGCTAAGGCATAAATATACAAATAGTAATATTTCTGAAGTATAAAATCTAGTTTCGGAGTCATGTTCATGACTATTCAGAACTTTATAACTTGCTTTTATGTTTAGAAGATTTTCTTTAAAACAGTCGTATGCAGTTGCATGCGACACACCCTTCTGCAAAATGTTAGAGTCGTTTTTGCATTCTATTATACTGAGTTTTAGTTAGGAAATTGTCGAACGTCAACCAAACACTGAAAAAATAAAGACAAGCATGATGCAGCTCTTCTGAGGCAAAATTTGCAATCGTCTCTTGTTTTTCAACTACGAAACTGCATGTGTCAGTAGTTCTAGGCACTACTCAACCGTGAGTTAGTCGCTTGAGAAAAATAACTTTTAGGTTGTGGTAGAGGTACGGGTCCCTCCAGAATTGAAATGAGTAAATCGTTTCGTTTCAAGGTCTGAGAAATAGGAGAGACTTCACTGTATTATGTCATAAATTCCTTTTCTTTTTTATAATTTTTTTTAATCAATTTGTCGGTTTAGCTCAAGAGAATCATGATTTGCAACTACTACCTTGAAACTCATATTAATTGTGCGATGCGGGCCTAGTGGAACATCCTCTATTTCTTCTAGGGTCAATTCCGTCACCCCGCCGCTTCGCATATTTATTTTCACTCGGAAACTTCTTCTTCTGGAATTATATATTCCAGTAAGAATACCACTAGTTTCCAATACTGCAAAAACGTCACCATTTGATGTTGTTAATACAATTTGTTCTGAGGTTGGCAGGCACTCATTTACTCTTTTTCTTGATTTTAGTAGAACTGGTGAATCGGGATTAAAAGTGTATCTTCGAAATTCGAATCGCCGGTACGGGTTGCTATGGGGAATAAGCCGAATAAGTCCAAGTTGCCCAAGTCCGTATCCTAGCACCTTATAATTAAGAATTCTGCCAAGAATAGGCCTAGTAGGCGGAGAACTGTGCCTGCCACTTAGAGGAGACTCGAGAGTCATGCCAAGAGAAGGCCTACTAGAAGGAGTCCTGGACCTCACATTTACAGGAGGTTCGGGCTCGGTAGGAGACTGAGGTATGCAACGAATCGAAGAAGAATTTTGACCAAGACTCAGTTCTAGGTCCTGAGTACTAGGCCAATTGCCATAAGGGTTACAGCCAGATGGTGAACTTAGTTCTGCAAGAGGAAATAGAGAATTTATTTGTACTTTTTTATCTCAATGAGAAGGCACTGCTTTTATGTGAAAATACGAACCAGTTTAATAATGTCGGAAATTGGTCGATACCCAAGAGTCTAAATTCTAGCGGGTGCAGTAAAAAAATTACCATCTGTTCACGCTAACAGTTGGTGTACCATCTGCGCGCATCTTAACTCCATCGTGCACAATTGGAAGTATACCATATGCGCATGTGCGCATTTGAGAGTATACCATATGTGTGCTTCTAAATGCTTACGTGCCCAGCTAGAAGTGTACCATCTATGCAGGTGCACTATGGGGAAAATATGATGTATGAAGGTCTAAATTTCGACGTGCAAATTTGGGACTGTATGATCTCTGCACATGCGCATATGGAAACGACCAATTGTGCACGACACTAATTTTTAAGTGATTGTAGTCAAATATTGATGAGTTTGAAAAATATAGCAATTGGGATATAATGCGGATTAAAACGCACCAATTTTCAATTGCGGACAGCCGAAAAATATTTTAAAAGTATTCTTAAATGTTTTATATTTTTATGCTTACCAACAAAAATAACAGTAACCGCCAAATAGAAAAACAAAGTATAAACGATTGTCATGTTTCCCAATTATAGGACAAACTGTAGTTAACAGTGTAACTAATAAGTATTATATTTCTTCATTCAAGTTTGAATTGTGTTAGTCAGTTTTTACGCATTTAAGTTATATACTAAGTTTGTTTAAACTGACGTCACGGTTTATATAATCTTATAAGTTTTAGATAAAGCTGGTTTTGATATAGAAAAATTTATATAGTGGCTATTAATTTATAAATTTCTTATCATTTCTGTATATTATTTTCGACAACGACAAAGGGAAAATATCTTGGAATTTTGTACAACTATTTAAGAAGATATATTGAATATTTTTTGGGTTTTATTTGAAAATGGTGATATAAAATTGAAGATAATATGAAATAGCTGTAATATCATATTTTGAAACACTTATTTTTTGGAAAAACTTTTGCTTTCAATTGAACAAGAAAATAAATCTCAAAACTTTGCTTATATTGCTCCCTTCTGAATTTATATTTGTTACTCAAATTGAAAAAATTTCAGCTTTGAAAGTTTTAATTTTTGTATTTTATTAGCCTGGACAAATATTTGTTATCCGGAAAAAGACCAGAAATTTTTATTGTTTTTCGATAAACCTTACTGGAATATTAATATTGATAATTTAACTGCTAACGAGAAAATTCTCGCACTTCTATTGTGGGAATCATAATTGTCATTGATCGAATTCATCAAATACTTAATAGTTACATTTTCTGTACAAGAAATCAATTAAAAGAAAAAGAATATTTTTTAACTTGTTCAATTAGACTAAAAAACAGGAATTAAAAAAATAACTGAATCATCAACCAATAACTTTTAAAGAAAGGAAGATCAATTTTCTGCTGAAAAAGACGAAGTTTTAACCAAATACACTACGAATTTTCATCAAAGAGGTGAATTTTCTACGAAGCAGTTAATTTTTAAAATGAATAGTTTAATTTTCAATCAAGTTGTTGAATTTTCTACCCAACTAAAGTGAAACCCTTATATCGCGCTGCTTTAAGGACTGGCGGTGGTGGGGAAAAACTGAATGGACTGCCGTCTCTGATGACAACATTTTTTTGTGTTTCGCATTTGTATGATCAATTTCTAACAAAAAATTGAATACTTATATTTTTAGTTTGAAAAAACTGGATGAATGTTTCACCATAAAGATTGATGAAGACAAACCGTACCGTTACAGGGACATCTTTTAGAAAAGCCGCAGATATTCTTAAAATTTTTTCAGATGGAGTTAATATGTGCGCAGATGGTACACCTTTAACTTTGCGCGTACATCGATGGTACACTTCTAACTGGGTAAGCTAGAATTTAGACTTTCGGGGATCCACAAATTTCCTAAATGCCCTCTATGAAATGCATTATCGAAACTTTCAAAAATGGTCAAAAGTATATATAGAATCATATAGAGCCAAATAGAATTGATTCTATATGGCTTTATATGGTTCTATATATCCTTTTGTCCATTTTTATTCGTTTCTATAAGACACTTAATGGAGGAATTATAAAACTGTTTGGTACTTTCACATAAAAGCACCACCTTCTCATTGAGATAAGCATGTACAAATAAACCCTTTATTTCTTCTTGCAGAACTAAGTTCACAGTCTGGCTGTAACCCTAATGGCGATTGGCCTAGTACTCCTGACCTGAAACTGTATTTTTGCCAAAATTGTTCCTCGTCTCGTCGCATCCTTTAGCCTCCTGCCAAGCCTGGGCCTCCCCTACATGTTAAGTTCAGGTTTTCCGCTGCCATGCCCTCTCTTGACATGAGTCTTGAGTCTCCTCTTAGTGCTAGGTGCAGGTCTCTGCCTGCCAGACCTCTTCTTCGCAGAACTCTTAATTATAAGGTATTTGGATATGAAGTTGGAAAACTTGGACTCATTCGGCTTATTTCTCACAGCAATCTGTACCGGCGATTCGAATTTCGAAGATACACTTTTGATCCCGATTGACAAGTTCTACTAATATCAAAAAGAAAAGTAAATAAGTTTCTGCTAATCACAGAACAAATTGTATTAACAACATATAATAGTGACCTTTTTTCAGTATTGGAGACTAGTGGTATTCTTACTGGAATATATAATTTCTTAAGCAGAAGTTTCTGAGCGTAAATAAATATGGGAAGCGGCTCGGTTACGGAATTGACCCCAGAAGAAATCCAGGAATTTCCACTAGGCTCGCATCGCGCGATCATTATCCGTTTTAGCGTAGTAGTTGCATACCACGAGTCAAAACTTTTGTTATTTTTATACGTGTTTTAAAACAAAACCTTAATCATATAAATATTCTTATAAACAATAAAAGTCATTTTATGCAAAAGACTAATAAGAAAATCAACAAGCGTGGGCGTTTTTGTAAGTGACATCTTGCCCCACACTGGCACTATACCCTACTTTCCCCTAAACTCCTAAGTATGCGAAAACAGATTTAAGATGTGCACAGATGGTACATTATCAACTATGCGCGCGCACTGATGTTACACTTCTAACTGTGCAAGCTAGAATGTAGTCTCTCGTGGATCGACAAATTTCCTAAATTATAAAACTGTTTGGAATTTTTACATAAAAGCAGTACCTTATCATTAAGAAAAACATGTCTAAATGACTCTTGTATTTCTTCTTGCAGAACTTGTTTCACAATCTGGTTGTAACCTTAATGGCGCTTGACCTAAAACTCAAGACCTGGACCTGAGTCTTTGCCAACATTCTTCCTCCTCTCGTCGCATTCTTTAGTCTCTCGTCGAGCCGGAGCCTCTCTACATGTTGGATCCAGGTTTTTTCTTTCCAGGCCTCTTCTTAGTAATACTTTTAATTATAAGGTGCTTAGATACGGACCTCGACAACTTGAACTCATTTTGGTTAATCCCCATAGCAATTCGTACCGACGATTCCAATTTAAATGATTGACTTTTCACCCCGATTCATCAGTTCTGCTAAAATCAAAAAGAAAAGTTAATAAGTGCCTGTCAATCAGAACAAATTATATTAACAACATCTAATGGTGAGGTTTTTGCAGTATTAGAGACCAGTGGCATTCTCACTGAAATATATAATACCAGAAGAACAAGTTTCCGAGCGAAAATAAGTATAGGAAGTGGCTAGGTTACGGAATTAAACTAAAATTATATTTAGATAGTAGCACTAGACACGCAACACACAATCAATATGGGTTTTAGCGTAGTAGTTGCAAACTTCGAGTCAAAACTGTTTTTTTGTAATAACTGCTTTTACACGTATTTGAAAAAAATTTAATTACATAACTATTTTCCCAAATAAAGAAAGTCATTGCGATTCTGCGTTAGAATTTCCGTTAGAAGGACATAGAGCAATTATAATAGTTTTTTTCAGCGTTTAAAATTGAAAAAAGTACATTTCCTGTCATTAACGTCTGCTGAAGGTGACTTCAATTCCACCCATAATCGCTAAAGTAGTATATGCTACATACTTGCACTATTATGCACTTGAAGTCACTCGCATTCAGCAGACGTTAATGGCAGGTATTGTACATTTTTCCATTTTTAACGTTGCAAAATAAAACTATTATAATTACGCTACGCCCTTCTTACGTCCACCAGGACCACTCTCTCCTACTAAACGTTGTTTAAGTTCCTAACGTTACTTCCTCTGGAATTTTTAGCGGGAACCCGTTTATGGAAGATCCGTTACTGACAAAAAGATTTTTTCTACTCATTTTACATGTAATTTAATTTTGTGCAAAAATATTTGCCGAGGCAAAAATGCTGCAGGTTTCTTTATTTTGTCTACGAAGAGGGCTGACGCAGATTGAGAAAAATGGTTTTTGGTTTCAAAATAACTTAGATTTTTTATTCAATTCTTCCACATCTTTTTATTTTGTGTCTATGATACGAGGGTAGTTCAATAAGTCCTTAGAATGAAGTATAAAAACAATTTTTTTGGGGTAAATTTTTTTTTATTTTTTAACATAATCTCCTTGGAGCTCTATAC
>NC_046657.1:20469524-20473133 GCF_010883055.1 Belonocnema kinseyi | reverse complement strand
CAACAAACGATTGTAGTTATTAAAAAATCGTTAAATTTTCAACGTTTCGGCTCTCACTGCGGGCCTTCATCTGGAAGAAATTCCTTCTCTTGATAGATGAAAGATCTAGACGAACTTTTCGGATCAAGACTCCAGTTGTTTCTCCTCTTTTTCCGACCGCCGATATGATATCGAAATTATTAATATTAAATATATTTTGCCAGAGTAAAGACGAAGGCTTTACCGTGATAAAAGTGACACTTGTTCCAACAAAGTTCCGTCACAGGGCCATACTTTGGCTGCTCCTTGTAAAACATGATTTGCCATAGCAAAAATGACATTTGGCCCAATAATTTGCCGTTGCTGGGTCAAGCATCGGCGGCAGATCGATAAATTTATATAATCAATATAGGCAGCCAGTACTGGCTCAAGCCTACAGCATGTGCTGAGCTCCGATAATTCTCGTTTGGCTTTTCGCACAACTTTGCATGACTGCACGTCTACAGTAATGCAAATGCCATTTGGACACTTGCACAGTTAGACACAAAATACTTCATTTGCAATTAATTTTATAATATTAATTTCATTAATCAATTGGCAAAAGTTTGAAATTATCAACTGAGCTTAGATTTCGTTTTTTATAAACCTCGAACGTCGCATACTTATCACTAGAGGGGAAATGGTTCTGACGATTGCTAGTGTACATGAAAGCACACTGTTACAAAAGCGGCTCATCTGCATATAATTTAAAAGCTCTGTAAGTCCCAACATACGCATCGGACCCAAAGCAACCTACAAGGAGAAGGATAATTCACGGACACCCTGTATATATTGTAACCATTGCAATTACCAGTCATACCTGGATACAGTTTGATAGCTGGTAGATGGCCATTAGAAGTTGGCAGCTATAGAAATAGCAATAAGAGCGGAGATTGGGCTGATTAGTACTGGGCGATACCACTAGAAAGCGTAGGGAGCTTTCTCCATAATGTAGTTACTACTTTTTTTGTTTTTACTGCAGAGTGGGTGAGCGTCCCAATAATCGCTCGCATGGTTCCTCGATACGATCGACTTCTCAATAGCTTCAATACTCAAGGAAGCCGCCACACATCATTGCCGTCACTTGTAACTCTGGGCACGCCATCCCGGCTTCAAAGTTTAAAACTTTTGATTTACTCTAAGCTTTTGGGTATGCCATCTTGGCTTTAAAAAACTTGATTGGTATTGATTTTTCTTCGCAATTGATTTATTTGAAATTTTCTTCCGACTGAGTTCTAGTTCATCATCCAGGCATAGAACTAGTCTCCCAATTTATACTCGACTTTATAAACAATTTTGAGTATGAATAAACTAAAATTGTCAATAAAATTTATCTGATTTCTTATTTTCTTCTTATTTTTTGTATATTTAATAATTCCGCAACAACGTGAACCTATTATTCAAAACTTTCGTTCTACTCTCTCTCTCTGTACTTAATCTACTTATAAATAACACACATCCCTGTTTATTAGTTTCGGGTACTTGAATTTGTGACAAGTATATCATACATGTAGGCAGCAGCAAAAATAATAATACGATGCTCACCTGCAATGTATGTGGATTACATTCCAAATCAATTTTTTAGCTTTATTATAAATGCAAAATGTAATAATAAAATGTTAAAAATATTTTTACTTTTAAATTCTATTAAAATGTATAATTTATAATAAAATTTGTATGCTTATTTGATTTTGGGTTTCACGTAAAAATACTTCAAATGTTTTGATTGATCCAGAATCGAAATTGTAAGACCCGTAAAAGAATCAAATATTAAAGAAAGACAGCAGGGTTTATGGCATAATGTCTTTGTTCATTGAATATATTGAAAAAGCATGTTCTAAACCAAACACTTTCTAAAATCGCAGTTATGCTTACGCGTTACAAAAAGCCAAAAATAAATTGCAAAAATGTCGCAGAAAAACAAAAGGAAGCTTTCAACGTTCACACATAAATATGAAATTATAAAATAAATGAAATCTGGTGCCAAAGCTTACACCGATGGGTCCCTCGCCGATTTGATTCTCCCTGATATACTATAAGTTGTAGTTCTCGCAAAACTAAACGACACGTATTTTTTTATCTTCGAAAAAACATATTGAGGGGGTGAAACAGCCCCTCAAAGTTAGGGGTCTCAAGTGTCGATTGTATAGTTTTGTGTATAAAATCCAAATTGATTCCGATTAAACCTACTGGAAAAGTTTCCTCGTGATAAAAAATGAATAACGTAATTTTCCTGAAAAAGAAAAAAATATTGAAGCGGGTAAACCACGCCTACATATATTTAAAGTTGTGCTAAAAATGACTAAATTCATTTTAAAAAATTGACATAAATATATTTTGCGCTTGAGACAAAAATAAAGTTGACATGTGTCTATGATAATATATACTTTCCATACTCAAAGACAATTCGGAAGATAGTTTTATAATAAATGAAGTAAAATAGAGTCTATCCAAAATGAATTAAAAAATTAAGCGGTGGTAAACCACCCCTCAATTATGTATAAAATTAAAAAATAAGTCGGTATTTGTACAACCGAATATGTCACAACGTGTTTTACAAGAATCACCTTGTTTTGTCGCAAGATAAAATTTATCACAAAATGTACGATGATAGAATAGCTGACAACCAATAATGAGTCCTATCTGTAAAAATATTAAGTAAAGATAATAATATATAATTTGATAACATTTTTAATTTTTAAATTATTCCAACAGGCACGACATGAAAGATTGAATATTCATTGTCAACTATTCTATAGTATTATTGCACATTCTGTGATAAATTTTATCCTGCGAAAAAGGTGATTCATTTACAACAGATCGCATACCTGGAAATTAAGCAAACTGTGAAAATAATGCGCATAAAATTTAATTATAAAGATTAATAATGTGAAACCTTTTAGGGCTAGTTATCCTCTCCGATGCTCTCTTTTTACAAAAAATACGTAAATACCTTTATGCTCTTTTTTGTGTGCAACACGTATTTTCTTTAGATTTTTTGGCTCGAGTTTATAAATATTTTGCAATTCTATGCAAAATATATTTTTTCAAACATTTTTTTCCTATTAATTTAGCAATTTTCAACGTATTTAATAATACTTAGGGGTGGTTTACCCTCACGTAATTGTTGTTATCAATATTGGATAGGCTTTGTTTCACATCCTTCGTTATAAAACGATCTTCCTAATTGTCTTTGTGTATTGAAAATATTTATTATCATAAACTGAAAATAAAACGATTTTAGGGGCAGCTGCCCCCAATAATTTTTTTTCTTTTGCGTTTTCTCAAAACAAATTTATTTTTGTTTCAAGTTCAAAATATATATTTTTTAATTTTGTTTTTTTAATTTAGCAATTTTCAGCATATTTAAAAATATGTAGGGGTGGTTTACCCCCGCGTAATTTTCTATTAATTTTGGATAGACTCCATTTTACTTTCTTTCTATATAAAACTATCTTCCTAATTGTCTTTGTGTGTGGAAAGTATATATTACGAGGGTAGTTCAATAAGTCCTTGGAATGACCAACAGATGGCGCGCGAATCGCTCCAAATCATCTGTTTTCAGTCAGCACCACTCCCGACTAGATATAT
>NC_046657.1:20457605-20469424 GCF_010883055.1 Belonocnema kinseyi | reverse complement strand
GTCTGTTTTAAATTGGACCGTAAGACCGAAATAAGGTTATAAAGAAAGTTTTCTTAAAATTTTGAAATCATATCGACGGTCGGAAAAAGAGGAGAAACAACTTGAGTCTTGCTCCGAAAATTTCGATTAGATCTTTCATATCTGTCAAGGGAAGGTATTTTTTCCTGATCAATGTCCGCACAGTGAGAGCCGAAACGTTGAAAATATAACGATTTTAAACGACTACACTCGTTTTTTGTTTGTTTCAAATTGGAACGTAAGACCGAAATAAGGTTATACGAAAACTTTTCTTATAATTTCGAAAATATCTTCTAATAGTACACTGAGTCCTGCACAGCAAAGGAGTATCACTAGGTCCAGTGTTCCTTTCACTACGGCAAAACATGTTATAAAAAGGAAGAGCCAGAGTTCGGCTCGGACTTGGCGGACGGCTGTTTACCAGAATTCGACCCATCATTAGACAGATTTCGAGTCTCAAGTGTCTAGTTTGAAGTCGCGTCGATGATGATCGAGTATAGGTGCGAGTGTATTAGTAAAGGGCAACAATAATATTCACTGTACAGTTATTACCGGTTATGTAAACTTCGGGAATTAAAAAGAAAAAGAATACGTAGTCCTATCAGTAATAAAGCTGAGCCCTGACACAAGTTAATGAATGTATCATCAGTTGGAACCACATCTAAATTTAATATCTCATCAGACAATCCCTTCTACAAGAAAATGATTGGATCCGATTGGGATTGATAGAAGGTTGAATCGTTCTTAATCGATGTTAATCGGAACAGAAATTGTATATCGTTCTTAATCATTTTCAATCGGCACAAGCGTTTCAATCGTTCGCAATAGGGTAAGCACGCCTGCGCATTTGAACGAAATTTGTACACGGAGAAAAGTAGATATTGTTCCACACCAAAATCGCATAATTATGCAAAAAGGCGAATGCTTGAGGATTCGGATTATAAAAACAGAGGACTACGATATTAACATTCTTTTGCATTTTATGGAAAATGGCATGCTTTACAGGTAATTTTTGCACAATTAAAAAATATTTCTCAAATATCTTAGATTTTGCCCTTTAATATCTTGGATATTGTCAGTGAAAATCTTCTTTTTAATATCTACGGATGCTCTAGTTCAGTATCTAGCATTCTGTCCCATAGTTTAATCACTAAGATATTAGCTATTAATAACTAGATAGTCTGTGCTAACATCTATTTTTCTCCGTGTACTTTGAAAATTTCGTAAACAATTCATTAGGTAAATTATAATAATATTAACAAAGATATAAACATTTTTTTTTTGCAAAGGGATTCATAAAATATAAAACATTTGTATTTTTAAAATAACAAACCTGATTTAATCGACAGTACTCTTTAACCTGACTGATTACTAATTACACTGTAATTTATATTATGCATTACACGCTATAAATTTTGTACGCTTTCTACATTATAAGTGTTTTGCACTATTTAAATAAATAGTTGATTATAATATAAATCAGAAAAATCACTATAAAAAATATTGGCAAATCTGTTAGTGATAGTTCCTTGATCACGAGAGAATTATTTGAAATCTTTAAACAGTTTTCTTTTATCGAGATGTAATTTGAAACCAAAAAGTAAATAACCATTTTCAAATAATTCCCGCGTGATCAAAGTGCTGTCACCAACATGGCCGTGGCCGACCTGAAAATCACCTCGCGTCCCGATTGAGAACGATAGCCGACCTCAGTCGGTCTGAATCGGTCTGACCCGATTAAGAAACACCATTGGGTAAGATTGGATATTACTTTCAATCGCTCGCAATCGGATCCAATCATTCTTTTCTAGAAGGGATAAGCTGTCAACAGAAATAAGTAGAGATCACTCTAATTGTGATTCTATCTTTTCAGAGGGAGTAAACATCTGTTTACTACTTGTGGATTGAACTTAAACTCTCTCTTTTCAAGCGGCTTGCGTGGACCTGCTTATATAATGTTGGACCTCGGAGAAGAACACTGGTGTTAGGGTATCTGTTTCAACATTATATACTAAAAATAAAATTAAGGCGCATGCGCGGTTGTACAGCGAGGAATACAAAATGGTGAAAGCGTGCAATATGTGAAGTGACAGCTTCCAGATTGACCGTAACATATCTTTTTTTGAACTGTGTAAAAAGACGCATATACAATATTAGACCTCACAGTAGAATAGGGGTATTAGGGTATAAGGTCCAACATCATATAGTCGGCTGCGCCGACTCGAAATATCCTATTTTTTTTACTATTAGAAATGTATGTAATGATGTACTATAGTTCTACTATGCACGCAAGTTTGCAGAGTTGAAATAGCAAACTATGATTCTTACATTATAACATTTTTTTGTTATAAAATTACAATAGTAGCATTAATTCAAAATTCAAAGAAAAGATAGGTTACATTTGGTTTTCTTCAGGGCTAATTAACTTGAACGTAATTTTCTATATTAATTTGCACCCGTCACCTTTTATTTATAAAAGAATCACTTTTATAAATAATATACAGCCACTTACAATAAATTATATTATGCAGTACTCTAATTCTCTTAATATGATTTTTAGAAATGATAATGCCAGTAGTGCTAATTTTTTATCGCCTTCTTATAGGTAATACCTGTATACAGTTAAATATATACATAATAGAATCCTCATATTTGCACTCAAGCATAATTGTGATGCGAATGAAAAATATATGTATATATTACTTCCCGTGAGAGCGGTAGGTCGCAGAGAAAAATATTGTTAACAAAAATTGTAGAGGATTCCCTACAACCAAAAATGCACAAAATAAAAAGCGCCAAAGTTGAGAAAAAACAGTTTTTTCTCGTTTTCAACGAAAAAAAAATCATTCTTTCACGATCGGGGTAATTCAAAAGTTATAGAGTAAAGAAAAACCTTTACGATTATCGTATTTTTTTTCATACGACGCACTGTTTCAGAAACACGACGTATTTAATTTCTACTAACAAGTTCTTTTATAGATACAGGAGAAATCAAAAAATTCATGATATTCATTTTTGGTTCTTTCATGAAATTAAGTAATCGACACAGTTACTTTAGATGCTGCTTGAACTTCTTATATTACATTAACCATAAACTAATTCAAGAAATGAGCTATTTAGTAGATTCAATTCAACTAGAAAGGTTTTTACCTGCATTACAACTTTTGAATTACCGCTATGGTGAAAAAATGTCCACGGTTGAAAAATAGAAAAATTTTGTTGTAGAACCGCAGCGACTGCACATGGTAATTTGTAGATAATACTGTTCTCTATAATTTTTGTTTGAAAATTTTTTCTCTGTAATATGTCGTTGTTACGAAAAATCAAATCTAAAAACAATTTGGAGTTTCATCATAACGCATACGGGGGTGGGGATCCGACTTTTTGG
Source organism: Belonocnema kinseyi (assembly GCF_010883055.1). Taxonomy (NCBI): domain Eukaryota; kingdom Metazoa; phylum Arthropoda; class Insecta; order Hymenoptera; family Cynipidae; genus Belonocnema; species Belonocnema kinseyi. The sequence goes on along the minus strand of NC_046657.1, from coordinate 20,466,018 downwards.
TTTTAGGTTATGTAAATGCCCCGTTAACGATTTATAAAATAAAATATATGCGGGTATTTTTTTGCGATAAAAGACAAATTTATTCTACTTCTCACAGAATATAATCTGCTATTATAAATTAAGCGCCATATCTTAAAAACGGTGCATCGCCGAAAAAAACTTAGTTATTTTTTTTAATTTTGCTGCCCTGCAATTATTCAATCATTTCGACTGTTACGATATTTTTTTCGAGTTGACAAAAAACTGAATTTTTCACATGCCCCACTAACAATTTATAAATTAAAACAGCTTCGGTCATTTTTTCCCATAAACATGAAAGATTTAGAATCAGAACACTAAATAATTTTACTGGAGTGTCTATGACTGCGGGCGGAATAAATAAAAAATATAAAATCTAAGAGAGGAGCAAATGTTTCTTATATGTTTAATGGAATAGCAAGTGTTTTGAAAGAAAAGATTCTCATGAAAAATTTTGAGAAAAAAGGAATTAAACTTTTAGTCAACATCGATAGTTTACCTTTATAGAGTAAATCGCTGATACAAGTATGGCCAATCCTGATACAAATTTTAATCAACGATAATAATTACTGTGGTCCGCCAGAGACTTTTCAGAAGACTTTGTACAAAAGTGTGTACAAGTAATTGAAGAAGGCGTTATAATTGGAAGTACGGTTCACAAGGTCGAATTTATTAAATTCGTCTGCGACACACCTGCTCGCTTTTTTATAGCCTGTACTTAGTGACACACTGGTTTTTATCTGTTACAAATGAAATATGTGAGGTAAATCTAAGATAACATACATACATTCAGAGTATCCAGCTATCTTGAAACCTGGGATTCTCTTTGAATTATTTTTTAACCTTGTAAATCTAGAAATCTCCTTGATTTTTTCACGTTTTAGTGTATTATAAAAGAAACATCTCGTTCAGAAGAAATCTTCCAAATGAATTTTTTTATTTATCTTTTACTCATAACAGAATAAATAGAGATTTAGAGTCATTTTTTGTACACTTATGAATTATTTTAAAGACTGTAATGAACAGACTTTAATGCTTTGAATAATTCTCAAAGCTTTCAATTTCGTCTCCACTTATAAAATAATAAAAATTGTTGGTTCAAAATTACAATGTTAATTCAGTTTCAGAATTAGAATGAGCATTGGTCATATAACGAATTTTTCAAGGGTTTTACCACTCGGTTTTTGCGTGTACATCAAATTACAAAACATTGCTAGTGATTTCAGAAGTTTTAAAATATTGTATTTCAAAGATTTTAAATATTTGAAAGCATTGTGAATATTTCACAAAATTATGACGGATTTTAAAGATTTAAAAAGGGCGTGTACATCAGATTTTCAATATTTCACAACAATTTCACAAAACTTGTAAAAATTTCAAAATATTTCAACAATTTAGAAATATTATTAAACATTTCAGAAGATTTGAAAAAATTTTACTCAGGTTTCTCTAAAAATTCAAACATTTCATAAAGATTGCAATGTTTCCAAAGATTTGAAAAATGCCTGTAGACCAATTTTCAAAGATTTCACAAAGATTTCGAATATTTCCAAAGATTTTTAAACTTTCAAATGATTTCAAAGATTTAAATTTTTTTGAAAGTTTATAATAAACCAGCATTCTAAGATTTAAAAAGATCTTACACAGATTAAAACTATATTAATCATTTAAAATGATAACAAAAGATTTCATGAAGATGTCACAAATATGTCCAAGATTACATACAAATTTCATAAATAGTTAAAAGGAATACAAAAATTCTAAAGATTTCAAAAACGAGTACAAAAATATTTCAAAGATCTTAAAAAAGATTTCAATGAATTCATAAAGACTTAAATATTCGCAAAAATTAAAGAATTTGATTATTAACAGTTTTGCTTTCTTCAAAAATGGTTGGCTAACATAAAAGGTAAAATTTGGTGCAATTTCCCTTTTTAAAGTTCAAAATGAGGCCTCTAGAACTTAAAAAAAGTACTGTTTAAAATATCCAAAAATGTGTTGAATACAAAAAATATTTTTAATGATTTTGATGACGAACGAGCGGGTAGGTATCTGTTTGAACTAAGGCGCAATTGAACTAAAGCCCATTTGAACTAAAACAATTAAATAACACTTAATATTTTTGTCCTGTACACTGAAAATTTTTTGGGCGATCTGCTCACCCACTCAGTAGAGCTGGAACATCAAATGCATCGCGCGCTGCTCACCTGCAACTTGGTACACATTGGGGCAAGCAGCTGTCTTCTTAGTGGCAACGCAGCGCCACCACGATGGTTGGTGTAGCGGCCAGACCACTTTTAAGTAAGCTAAAGTACCAAACGTGCGAGCAAATCCTATCCCATGTGTTGGGAACGCAGCAGTCCCACAAAAGAGAATTAAATTGCCCCACGAGTATAAACTATAGCTGTATAACTCCGCGCGAAACTCGGCGTGGGGATTCCGTGCTCCCGCCTAAAAGGAGCGTTACTGTACCAATACTGTTGGGATTACAGCTGCACTGAAAATTTTTTGGGCGATCTGCTCGCCCACGTAGTAGAGCTGGAACACCAAATGCGTCGCGCGCTACTCACCAGCAACTTGGTACACATCCTCTCTCATATTGGGTACGCTCTGTTCCCACATTAAAACACACTGAAAAAATTGGGGCAAGCAGCTGTCTTCTTAGTGGCAACGCAGCGCCACCAAGATGGTTGGTGTAGCGGCCAGACCACTTTTAAGTAAGCTAAAGTACCAAACGTGCGAGCAGATCCTATCCCATGTGTTGGGAACGCAGCAGTCCCACAAAAGAGAATTAAATTGCCCCACGAATATAAACTATAGCTGTATAACTCCGCGCGAAACTCGGCGTGGGGATTCCGTGGTCCCGCCTAAAGGGAGCGTTACTGTACCAATACTATTCGGATTATAGCTGTTCCAATGTGGGAACAGAGCGTACCCAATATGAGAGAGGATGTGTACCAAGTTGCTGGTGAGTAGCGCGCGACGCATTTGGTGTTCCAGCTCTACTACGTGGGCGAGCAGATCGCCCAAAAAATTTTCAGTGCAGCTGTAATCCCAACAGTATTGGTACAGTAACGCTCCTTTTAGGCGGGAGCACGGAATCCCCACGCCGAGTTTCGCGCTGAGTTATACAGTTATAGTTTATACTCGTGGGGCAATTTAATTGTCTTTTGTGGGACTGCTGCGTTCCCAACACACGGGATAGGATCTGCTCGCACGTACACAATTTTTTTTATTCAAATTCGCCCTGAATTCTTAATCCTGAATTATTGTAAATTCACTCAATCCTACGCAATTCAATGGATGTTAACAAAGTCTTTGTTTAATTCAGTTTGAAGTATTTCAAAATCACCTCAAACTCTTAGGCATTATATTTAATCATTATGAATTATCTTTTAAGTTTTCTAAACTCATTTCAAACTCAATTCAATGCATTTTTTCATACCTCGTCATTTCCCTAAAATTCCCCTAAGTTCACTCAGATTTTACTAAAATCAATGGAGTTTTTTCGATTTTTTAAAATTATTTTCAATTTATTTGAATTGTTTTGTAGTCATTATTCACTTTTTTGGTAGAAATTAGTGAGGTTTCAAAGGTTTGAAGAGATTTGAAATTATTTTTTAGAATTCACTCTGAATTTTTCTAAATTTTTTCAATTTTACTTTATTCAGTGCATTTTTTAAAAGTATTTTTTAATTCATTCTGAACTCTTGTAATCTCACCATGAATTCTTAGGAATTGCATCAAATTCTCTTAAATTCCTTTGGATTTTTCCAAGCTCATTACAAATTTTCTGAATTCAATTAAGCTTTTTCATATTTTAATCTGTTTTAAATTTTCTGATTTTAAAATTGTGCAATGATAATAAATTTAATTATTTTAAATAATTTTTTTTATGTGAGGGAATATTATTGGTTAGGGAAACTGTAGGTATATTTAAAATTTTCTCAATTTGAATTTGGAATTATTTTATTTCGTTTATAAAATATTGTAGGTTAAAAATTTTACAAGTTAACGATTTTCCTCTTTTGAATATTAATATGGCCAGAGAAAATGAAAAATTGGTCAGTGGGAAATTAGAGAAAATTAAAAATAAAGTTTTGTGATAAACCTGGGATAATATTCTTGTTAGTGATTTGTTTGCCTTGTATTTATATTTATTTTGCTGCAGTCGTTTTCTCCACAATATTATCTTTTTAGTTATAAATTTTATTATTTGATTGAAAATTCATAAATTTTGTTCAAGGCAATCTTTTTGGTTGGAAATTAAATTTTTGTGTTAAAAATTCAACTAGTTTAATAGAAAATTGACTTATCTTTAGATCTCATATTTCGATACTGAAAAGTCAAACTAAAATCTTTTTTGCTTGAAAATTCAACAATTTTTCGCAACTTTGTATTTTTATTTAAAAAATACTTTTATTTGACTAGAAATTGCATGTCCCTTTGATAAAAATGCAACGGTTTGGTTTAAAATTGAAGAATTATGTTTTAAAGTTTTTTTCTTCTTTGTTAAAAATTGACATTTTTGGGTAGGAAATGCAACTATTTTCATAGAAAATTTCTTTCTTATTTGAAACTCATATTTTTATGCCGAAAAGTGAAACTGAAATCTTTTTTCGATACAAATTCAACTATTTTTTGGATGATTTGTCTCTTTGATTTAAGAATTCATTTATTTTAGTACAAATAACACCTTTCTTGGAAAAAAATTGATAAAAATTCAACCATTTAAAAAAAATTGCCCTCTTTCATTAAAATTTCAACTGATTCGTTAAAGCATCGTACGTTTAGGTTAAAAATTCAAGTATAATTTCATCTTTCTTGGATAAAAATACTAGTGTTTGATTAAAAGTTAATCTTTTCTCTGTTAACTTTTTTTCTCAATTTGCTTGAACCACTTTTTTAGGAAATCATTTTTTTAGGCAACATTCATATTTTCTGATGAAAATTCATTTTTTCATGAAAAAATTACAAACGAATATTATTTATAAATATTGATTATGACCAAGTAGACAAACAAAATTAACATCTTAAACTATTAATTAATTTCCCTGGTCAAAAAACCTACATCAATAATAAAATATGAACTTCATGTTTAGAAAGAAAAATCTTACAAGTATAAGGAATGACGTTGACATTATGCTTGTAAGGGGATTGTGAGGAAAGCGTTCTCGTCTCTCCGTAGCTCAGTTGGTAGAGCATCAGACCGGCAATCTGAAGGACTTGGGCTCATATCCCAGCCGAGCTAGAGAGCGTTTTTTCACAATCTTAAAAATTAATCAATATTTTAATAATATTGATTATGACCAAGTAGACAAACAAAATTAACATCTCAAACTATTAATTGATTATGAAAAATAAAATAACATTTTGTATAAATGTGAGTAACTTTCTCTGAATATGTAATGTATTAATAATTTTAATTAATAAATAATGTAACATTATTGTTTGATACATTGATTTTTTTAATATAAATTTGCAGTATATTTGTCTTAAAAATAAAAATTAAAGTAAGACTATATACGAGTTTCTGAAAATTCCTTCAGAAATTTCAAACAGTGTATGAATCATGTTAAAAGTAGTTTTCCCTAAAAACAGCTACTGAGAGCCTTTTTGTGTAAATTATGGTCGATATTAATATTGAGTATTTTTTCCTAAATAGAAAGCCAAAGAAAAGCTGAATATTTCAGGAAAATGGGGAAATTTGTAGCATTACTCTAAACGAAGAGAGTTATAAATAGTAATATATAGTTTAAATAATTAGATTTGTTAACTTGCATTCTTTATTATATCACTGAGTAAAAAGTGGGTGAAAAGTGGAAAATTTCATTTAAAAACAGCAACAACCTAGCATCACCATAAGAGTAGATAGTTTTAAATAATAATAATTTGTTTGAACAATTATTTTTGTTAAATTTAATTAATTATTATCTTACTGCAAGTTAAAAGTGTTATTTTAATACAAGTTTCCAGCATTATCCAAATAGAATATTATTAAAAATAATACTAAATTGTTGAAGCATTTTTGTTTGCTAAATTAAATTAATTATTATCTCATTCTAATTGAAAAGTTAATAATAAGTAAAAAAAAATCGATAAAACCGCGACTTTCTAACAATTATCTACAATAAGATCGATGTAAACAATAATAGATAGTTTATATAATTATATTTTTTAAATTTTGATAATTATTATCTCACCTAGTGAAAAGTGGTTACAAAGTTAAAAATTTAGGAAAAAAACGCAACTATTTAGGATTAACATAGGAAAAGACAGTTATAAACAATAATGATTTGCTTAAATAATTGTTTGTTAAGTTTACTTAATTGTATTCTTACTCAATTTGAAAAATGGACAAAAAGTAGAAAATGTTAGAAATGACTGCAACTATCTAGCATTACTCTAAGAACATTTTGTTTTAAATAATAATAAATGGTTAAAACAATTACTTCTGTTCTATTAAATTTCGTATTTCCTCGCTGTAATTGAAACTTTCAAATTTAGTTGGAAAATTCCGACCATACTAAATTATCTAACCAATTTATTTAAACATATAATTATGAAGAGAAAGTATGATTTCATGTATTAAAAACCATTTTTATTTATGTTTTAAACCGTAAAAAATCACATGTGGCGCTTAAATCTCGCAAACCCGAATTTTGTACTTATGGGTTTTTCGGGACCCTGTGAAGCAGTCTTTATTTCTCATAGAAAATCGAAATATTCTGTCAGAGCCAAAAAAAATTCATTGAAAATCCGGTTTTTATTAAAAACTAATGTTTAAAATGAATATTTATAAAAATTAATATTTTTGTTCTAAATTCATCTTCTTGATTGAAACTTTAACTGTTTTATTTAAAACTGAACTACTTTATTAAAAATTCATTTTTTCTTTCAAAATGCATTATCCTATAGTTGAAAGCAGGTCGCAGCTTCCCATAAAGTGATAGAAAAGTGAAACAGTCACGTTCTTTATTTTAAATAAAGAGTTTGACTTTTTTATACGAGTGAATTTGTTCACGGAGTCAATTCACTCTTTTGAATGTTGCTTTACAAAAGAACTATAAATTACTTTAAACATTTTAATGAAAAAATTAAAAGTTTACACTTTTTTCTACAAGTAAATTTAGTTACGGAGTTAACTAAGAATGTCTACCCGATGACTCCTTGCTATGCAACTTTGTAAATTTATAAGAACTATTAATTATTTAAACAATTTTAATTTAAAAATTAAGAGTTTATCCTTTTTCCACAAGTACATTTGTTTACAGAGTCAACTAAGAATGCCTATCCGATGACTCTTTTCTAGGTTGCTTCGTAAATGTACAGGAACTATTCATTATTTAAACAATTTTAATTACAAAATTAAGAGTTTTGTCTTTATCCGGCGAGTCAATTTGTTTACGGAGTCAAATGAGAATGTCAATCCTATGACTCTTTTCTATGTTGCCCTTAAAAATTTACAAGAACTATTAATTATTTAAACAATTTTAATTAAAAAATTTAAAGTTTGGCCTTTATCCTACGAATCAATTTGTTTACGGAGTCAACGAAGAATGTCTATCCGATGACTCTTTTCTATGTGGCTTTGAAAATTTACAAACACTGATAATTATTTAAACAATTTTAATTTAAAAATTAAGATTTTACCCTTTTTCTACAAGTAAATTTATTTACGGCGTCAAATAACAATGTCTATCCTATGACTCTTTTCTATGTTGCTTTGAATATTTACAAGAACTATTAATTATTTCAACAATTTTAATTAAAAAATTTAAAGTTTGGCCTTTATCCTACAAATCAATTTGTTTATGGAGTCAACTAAGAATGTCTATCTAATGATTTTTTTCTAGGTTGCTTTGTAATTTTACAGTAACTATTAATTATTTAAACAATTTTAATTGAAAAATTAAGAGTTTGCCATTTTTTCTATAAGTAAATTTTTTACGGAGTCAAATAAAAATGTCTATCCGATGACTCTTTTCTATGCTGCTTTGCAAATTCACAAGAACTGTTAATTATTTAAACAATTTTAATTAAAAGATGAAGAGTTTTGCCTTTTTCCTACGAATCCATTTTTTTTACGGAGTCAACTTAGAATGTATATCCGATGACACTTTTCTATATTGCTTTGCAAATTTACAAAAACTATTAATTATTTAAACAATTTTAATTTAAAAATTTAAAGTTTACCCTTTTTTCTACAAGTAAATTTGTTTACGAAGTCAAATAACAATGTATGTCCGATGACTCTTTTCTATGTTGCTTTGCAAATTTACAATAACTGTTAATTATTTAAACAATTTTAATTAAAAAATAAAGAGTTTTGTCTTTATCCTACGAATCGATTTGTTTACGGAGTCAACTAAGAATGTCTATCCGATGACTCTTT
>NC_046657.1:20438342-20457505 GCF_010883055.1 Belonocnema kinseyi | reverse complement strand
TTAATTATATAAACAATTTTTATTGAAAAATTTAAAGTTTGGCCTTTATCCTACGAATCAATTTGTTTACAGAGTCAACTAAAAATGTCTATCCGATGACTCGTTTTTAGGTTGCTTTACAAATATACAAGCACTATTAATTATTTAAACAAATTTAATTTAAAAATTTAAAGCTTACCCTTTTTCCTACAAGTAAATTTGTTTAACGAGTCAACTAAAAATGTCTATCAGATGAATCTTTTCTATATTGCTTTGTAAATTGACAAGAATTATTAATTATTTAAACAATTTTAATTAAAAAATGAAAAGTTTTGCCTTTTTCCTACGAATCTATTTGTTTACGGAGTCAACTTAGAAGACTCTTTTCTATGTTACTTTTTAAATTTATAAAAATTATTAAATATTATTATACTATTATTATATAACAATTGTAATTAAAAAGTTAAATCATTGGCCTTAATCCTACGAATACATTGGTTTTCGAAGTCAACTAAGAATATCTTTCTAATGACTCTTTTCTATGTTGCTGTGTAAATTTACAAGAACTAATGATTATTTAAACAATTTTAATTTAAAAATTAAGAGTTTACCCTTTTTTCTCTAAGTTTTGTTTAACGAGTCAACTAAGAATGTCTATTCAATGAATCTTTTCTATATTGCTTTGCAAATTGACAAGAACTATTAATTATTGAAATAATTTCAATTGAAAAAATAAGAGTTTAGTTTTCTTTCTACGAGTACGCTTTATTTTTTACCATACTTAACCAGGAATATCTTTCCGATGATTTTTTCTCTGATGCTTTGAAAATCTACAATTATTAATTATTTAAAAAATATTTATCAGAATATTTATAACTTGGCTATTTTTCAAGGAAGAGGCGTAATTTGTTTACGGAATGAACTAAGAATGTCTTTCAATGATCATTTTCCACGTTTCCTTGTAAATTTATAATAATTAATAATCATTCAAACAATTTTCATAAACAGATTGAGAGTTGGGGTGTTATTTAAATTTGTTTACGAAGTCAACTAAGATTGTCTTTGTGATGACACTTTTCTAAATTATTTGTTAAATTTGCCAGAAATATTAATTATTGTAAGCAGTTTCATAAAAAGTTTGGAATTTGGCTATTTTCTAAAGTCAGATGAGAGGACAACTGCAGAACACCACCTCCCGAGTTTAATCGGGTTTTCGTCTCTTTTAGTGATATAAAATTAATTTAAAGAATTGAAAATCAAACTATTTTTTAATTTGATACTAAAAATGCTTTCAACCCTTTTCGCTAATTGGCTAAAGCAAAATATCCGCTATTTTAAAATGAAAACTTCAAAAGTTTAAAAATTTTCAAGATATCAAAAGTTTTTTAAGTTTTTCAAAGTCATTAAAAAATTTTAAGAGATATTAAAGTGATTTTGAGGGATTTGGAAGATTATATGATATTTTACATTCTTTCGTAATTTGAGTAATAGAATAATTAATCTGAGATAACAAATAGAACTGTTTAAAGAATTTATGATTATTTTAAATAATATTCTCTTTGAATAATGTTAGAAAATTCCGGGGTTGTTTCTAAAATACTCAACTTTTTATCCATTTTTCGCTTAGAGCGCGGTAAGAATTAATAGAATTGAACAAAAATAGTTGTTTGAACAAATAAGTATTGTTCATAATTGTCTTCTCGCATATTAATGCTACTGTGTCTTCTAATATGTTTAAAATTTTGTCCACTTTTTAATTAGTGAAATAATAATCATTTCAAGTTAACAAATATACTTGTTTAAACAATTACATATTGCTTATAACTATCTTTTCTTATACATTTCTTAGAAACCTGCGCTTTTGTTAAAAAATTTGTAACATTGCTTTGATTTTTTACTTATAAACAAATTGTAAATAATCCTTAGAGAAAACATCATTTTTTAACCAATCTCTTTCCTTTTTATGAATGTATTGTCCTGAAATAAATCTGATATTTTGAAATATTCTTTAAATTTAGTATATGGATCATAATAAACGTAAATTTTCCTTGAAATAGCCACTGAGATTCTTTATGTTTCAATGAGGATTAATATTAATATTTGATATTTGTTCCTAACTAAAATTAAAGGAAAAGCTGAATATTTAAGAAAAACCTGAAAATGTTTAGAACTACTTTAAGAGAAGATAGTTATAAACAGTAATAAATTGTTGAAACAATTATGTTTGTTAAATTTCATTTATCATTACATTGCTCTAAGTTCTAAGTGTAAAGTGTAAACATATGAATATTTCATAAAAAACGAAAACTTTCTAGCATTATCGAAAGAAAATAATAATTAATTGTTTTAGAACTTTTCGTTGCTAAATTGAATTAATTATTACCTCACTCTAATTAAAAAACTGACTATACTTTAAAAGATTCGGAAAAATCGTGACTCTAAAAAAGTTACAAAGTTAAAATTTTCGGAAAAAAACGACAACTATCTAGCATTCATATAGGACAGGATTGTTATAAACAATGATAATTTGTCGAAATAATGGTTTGTTAAATTTAATTAATTGTATCCTTATTCTATTTGAGAAATGGACAAAAAGTAGAAAAAGTTAGAAAAGACTGTAATTCCCTAGCGTTACTCTAAGAGGATTTTGTTATAAATAATAATAACTGGTTTGAACAATTATTTCTGTTGGATTAAATTTTGTATTGCCTCGCTGTAATTGAAAATTTGAAATTTAGTTGAAAAATTCCGAAAAAGCCGCAACCTTATGACTATTATGTTGTAAAAATGCTGAAAAAATACTTAATTGTTTAAATAATTTCTTTAAATATATAATTATCGAAATAAAGTATGATTTTATGTATGAAAAATGATTTGTATGAAATAAACCTTTAAAAAACTCATGATTAGTGCCAAAATCTCGCCAAAACGATTTTTTCACTCATGGCGTTTTATGTGACACTATAAAACTGACTTATGGAGATACTTTAAAAGTAATTCTTGATTCGTATTCTGTGGCTAATTGCGAAGATACATGTAAAGTTACAACTAGATTCGCTTGCTATTGGCGAGTCTGAATAAAATTTACAAAAAGGTTTTTTTTTCTCATTTGAAATACGTGTTAAATCATGGGGCATTTAAAGACAATTCAAGAAAAAAAGTATTTCTTGCGCGGATTCGAATAAATTTGAGACTAAAATAAATTAAAATTCAATTTAAAAAAAATTGGTCCACCCTAGTGTATTCGTCCAAATATTCTATCACGTTCATTTTGAAATTAAATGAAATTTATATATTATAATATTTTTAAGTCTAATAATTATTTTATTAATAAAAATTAAAAATTGTAAATTATTTTTTTATATAATAATTAATGTTTTAAAAATATTTGTTTATTTTTTAATTTAGAATATTATTCTGAAATTTAAATGAAATTAGATGCAATGAATATTATAGAAAAAATGTTTTTAATAAATAAAATTAATTTAATATTTATCAATTTATGCATAAATAAATTTAGAATGGTTATTTAGTGGGCGGAGCTTAATCTCGAGCGGCAGAGGTGAAATAACGTAAGGAAAGGGAATGAAAAGGGGAATCTGTTTGGATACAAATACCAGGATTCCTGGAAGGGATCTGCACCAGGTGCAGTCGTGTCCTTGGTGAGGACGAAGAAGTCGTTTCGAGCGAGCGAGTTAGAATTGAAATGGACGATTCGGATTCTGTCTTTCAGCTGGGAGTTTGGCAACTCCTGTAATCCAGCGACTTGGAAGCTAGTTTTGGTGGAGGGCCTGAGGTCGGGGGTCACTGCTGGTGCGGGATCCACGGTGACTGGGCGTCCGCACTAAGCTCGCCATCAATATGGCCGCCCTGGAGGAGTCCGGGGTGGCCAGGTTGGCTTAAGGAGAGGCGAACCGGGCCAGGGGGGAAACCCAGCAGCCAAAAGTCTCTGTGGCGAGCAGTAGTGGGATCGCGCCCGGGAGTGGGACTGTACTGGCAGCCTGATCAATAAGATCCAACCCATAACTTTTTCCACTTTTTTTCGATTTTCTTCATTTTCTGTACATCAATATCTACCAGTCGGTGCAAAAAAAGATATTTTTTTCGACGTTTTTTCGTGTAATTATTTTAAGCCGACTGTAGGCTGAACGTCGTCCTCCACACAAAAAATAAATCCACACAAAAAATAAAATTTTTGGTAATGGTATTTAGTGGCGCAAGCCCCATGAAATTCAACACGTATTTCCCACAAGGAAAACAATCCGTTTTCGTAAATTTTATTCATAATTGTCAATACCGGCTGAATCGAGTTAAAAAACTAAAGATTTCTCTTCACGATTAGCCATAGAATACGAATAAAATATCACTTTTTAAGTAAAAAACCCCAAGTCTGTTTTATAGGGTCCCAAAAAAAATCATAGATGAAAAAATGGGTTTTGCGAGTTTTTGGCGTTAATTATGATTTTTTTTTTTGGTTTTTAAAAATGCAAATTGTTTCCAAAACATAAAATGCTACTGTATACCGATAATTAGATGTTTAAGCAAATTGTTAAGCTGATTTTTAAATTCTCATCTAATGAGAAGGTATTGGTTTTATGTAAAATTTCACTTTGTCCGTTTTCATAAAATCTTCACGTTTTGAGACCCACTGAGTCAGAAACAAAATTTTTTACGAAGGTGCTTGTCTGTCTGTCTGTAGTATGTATTCTGTAGGCACGATAAATTCCGAAAAATGGATCAGATTGGATTCTGCTTTGGCACACTTTTTTAAGGTCTAAAAAGAAAGAACAAATTCGTTAAACGGCTATTTTGGATCAAAATTCAAAAAGTGAGCACGTTTTCAAAATTTTTAAGACCACATTTTTTCAAGATTTCAAAATTCTATGAACAGTTATTCGTAGTACTCAGAATCCCAAACGATTTATCCTAATGCCTTTTTTTATAAAAAGAAAATCATTAAAGTTAGAGCATTTTCAAAATCCAAAAAAACAAACTAAAATGAATATTTGAAACCAAACAACGCATGATATGAAAAAAAGTCAAGAGAAGAAAAACGTTGATTTTTGAAAGCCCTATAAGATGGTCATGACAAAATTTTAATTTGGTCGAAAAGTTGAAAATTTAAAATTTTATCGTACCTTAACTTTTTGAAACCAAATTTTTTCAGGATTTCAAAATTCTATGAACGCTTATTTATCGTATACAGAAACTTAAATTTTCAAAATCTATTTTCAAAATCTCATTTTTCAAAAGCATGTTCAAAATCCAAACAAAACACTAAACTAAACATTTTAAGCCAAACAACGGATGATATGAAAAAAAGTCCAGAAAAGAAAAACGTTGATTTTTGAAAGCCCTACAAGATTATCATATCAACTTTTCTCATGTGGACGAAAAGTTGAAAATTCAAAATTTCATCATATCAAAAATCTTTAAAACCACATTTTTTCAAGATTTTAAAATTCTATGTGCTGCTGTTCATAGTACTCAGAAACTCAAACAATTTATTTTCATGATTTTTTAATGTTAAAACAAAATTACCAGAATGAGAGCATTTTTAATATAAAAAAAAAACTTAAATGAACATTTTAAGCCAAGCAACGCATGATATGAACAAAAGTCAAAAGAAAAAAACGTTAATTTTTGAAAGCCCTACAAAATTATCATAACAAATTTTTTTATTTGGTCGAAAATTTGGAATTTTATCGTACGAAATATAATGAAAAATCCAAAAAGGCCGTTTTTTGGTCAAACTATGGAAGATACGAAAAAATTGAATGAACTAAAATAACGTGCCCTAAAAAGATCTACAAATTTTTTAACAATCACTTTCCGATAGGACGCGTAGTTTTTGTTTTTGGTCGTAAAAAGAATATAAAAAATTACAAATTACAAATAAATTAAATTTTTGGACTAACGACATAAGCTACAAAAAACTTGTTTATCCAAAAAAAAGGCTACAAATGTTCATTATTAAGGTTTAATAGGATCCGCAGTTTTTGTTTATTCGTACATTAATCAAACTAAAAAGATTAATTTTTTGACATACAACGCAAGCTATGAAAAAAATAAATAGACTTATTCAAGTTTTTCATGAATAATTTCTTAGAGGACACTTAGTTTTTTCTTTAATCGTAAGATATAACCTTTAAAATAAAAAAATTAAATTATTTTAATACATTTTTTTAAATAAATATTTTTTTGTAAAGCGACACAAGGTATGCACTAAACTTAAAAGACAAAAGTTGTCCAGCCAAGAAGATCTATAAATTTCTCATTAATAATTTTCAAATAGGACGAGGAGATTTTCTTTTAATCGTAAAAAATAAGATTGAAAATTAAAAAATTAAATCTTTAGAATAAATTTTTGGAAAAAGGAAACGAAAGACGAAACAAATTTCTAAAAAAAGTTTCTTTAATCAAAAATATCTAGAAGTTTGTTATGAAATCTGATTAAAAAATATTTATAGTAGAAAAAAATCTGCCCGATTTGCGGGCACGTTCTTATAGCACTCTGTGTGCGTGACTAGCAAGTTTGAACGCGCCTGTGGCGCGCGATTATTGATTCTCGCGCTTCACGCTCAGTCTTTGTGTTTACCCTACATTTTTGCGCAATTTTTAAAAAATTAAAGGTCAAAAAATTGATAACTTCTATTTGGTGATTGAGAATCCTATTTTGTTGAACCTCCTTCAGTTTTAACGAACACATTCTCATTATGTATCTCGTACTTTGCATTCGATTTTGTGGAAAGTGCAAACTTTTTTGCATTATTACATTCTCATCAGAGAAGGTATTAGATTTTTGTAAAATTTTCCCCCTCCCCCCAGTTTTTGTCAAATGGCCACTTTTTGAGACCCCCTGAATCCGAAAAACAGGTTTTTACGAATGTGTCTGTCTGTCTCTCTGTGAACACGATAACTTTTGAAGAAAGTAATCTATTAGATTGCCCTTTGGCACACTTGTTTAGTGTCCTAAACTAAAGATCAAGTTCGTTAGCCAGGCATTTTAGATGAAAATTCAAAAAGTAGTTACATTTTGAAAATTTTTGAGATCACTTTTTTGAAAATTGTAAAATTCTCTGTATCGGTGTTCATGGTATTAAAAAAACTTAACAATTTATCCTAATGACTTTTTTCGAAAAATTAAAAATTATTAGAGTTATAGCATTTTCAAAATCGAAAAAAACAAACTAAAATAAACATTTTAAGACAAACAACGCATGATATGAAAAAAGTCATGAGAAAAAAAAACGTTGTTTTTTAAAAGCCCTACAGGACTACGATAAAAACTTTTTTAATTTACTCAAAAAGTTGAACATTCCAAATATGATCGTACCAAAAATAATGAAAAATTCAAAAATTCCCTTTTTTGGTCAAACTATGCAAGATACGAAAAAAATGAAAAAGCTCTACTTGCGCGCCCTGGAAAGAACTACAAATATATAATGAATCACTTTTCGATATAAGCTACGAAAAAAAATGAGACAAAAATTGTTTATCCAAAAAAGAGCTATAATTTTTGATAGGACACGAAGTTTTTGCTTCAGTCGTAAAAAATATCATTCAAAATAAAAATATTAAATTTGTTTGAAAAAACGACTAAAGGTATGAACTTAAATTACCAGACAAAAGTTGTTCACCTAAAAAGATCTATGAATTTATTAATAATCATTTTTTGATTGGACGAGTAGATCTTCTTTTAATCGTAAAACATAAGATAAAAAATGCAAAAATGAACTTTTTGGAAAAAGCACAGAAAAGACAAAAGAGGACAAATAAGAAACAAATACAAAAATAATCATGATAAATACAATTTGCTTTTTATTTTGCGCTTGTGTGTGAGGTTGCGGTTTAGATTGAAAACCTGCAGCTTCCGAGATCCCCCCGCTTCCCTGCCAATTTAATGCTCTTACTAACACTCGTACACACAGACGTGAAAAATTTGTATTTATTTAGAATTTTGTCGAAACTAAACTAATAGCCTATTTGAAAAAAATTCAAAACCAACTATATTTTCTTAGTAAGTTCTGTATGATTCAAGAAAAAATTATTGAATGATAAAATGTGTACCGTAGAAATCGTTTTTTATTAAAACGCTATTTTATTTTTTTTTTCGAAAACTATCAATTAAATCAATATACACTATTAACAAAATTTGTGCATATCACGCTTCTATAAATGAATATGGAAAAATATTTTCAAAATTTTAATAATTTTCAGAGATATGACATTTATTATCTAAACACATAAAATGTCAAATAACAACAAAACGACCCGGAATTCGCTATGTGCACCCGATATATTTGGAATCAGGAGAACATTCTGCACAAGAATCAATCATTAAATCATCAGGACCTAAAATGGATGCTCAAGTGCTCTTGGATCCATGAATTAATATTTTTTTATTTTATTAACAAATTATATAAACAAATGCATATTTTTGGCGTTTTTAAGCAAAAATACATGTTTTTTTCATTTAACCTTGCTCAAATCATACGCACAAATTTAGTTATGAATTAACATTTGTTAATGTTTAGAGCAAATTATATAAACAAATGCACATTTTTGGCGTTCTCAAGCAAAAATAATCGTTTTTTCATGGGATCATGCTCAAATCATATTCAACAAATTTAGTTATGCATTAAAACTGGTCAATTGTACGAACAAATTATATAAACAAATGCATGTTTTTGGCGTTTTCAAAGCAAGAATAAATCTTGTTTTCGTCTGATCTTGCTCAAATTATGTTCAAAAAATTTTGTTATGCATTAAAATTTGTTAATTTTAAGAACAAATTATATAATCATATTGACAGTGGAACAGTTTTAAATTTTAAGCGATTAGAATGAAGTTCAACACATCTCTCATTGGGAATTGTTTCATTTAAACGCTAGAGCATTTACACGTACTGCACAATAAAAGAAATATGTATCTAGTTTTTTCCAATAAGAAATAATTTTTTTCCTGAGAATTAAAGTATCATTTGTTGATAAAAATTTAATTTTTTGTAGAAAACAAAGATAAGCGAACAATAATCAGTGAATTATTCTCTGAAAAATAATTCTTATAAATAATATTAATATTGGTAAAGCATGTAACTATTTTGTTGAAAACCCGTTTATTTTAGGTAGAAATGTGTTTTATAACTGAACATATACAAGTATTCACGTTAAAGAGTCATCATTGAAGGCAAAAGTTAATTTCTTCATTAGAAATTTCAACTACCTTGGTTTGGAAATAGATTTTTTGGTTGAAAATTTAACTACATTCTTGAAAACACGTTTTATAGTTTGATAATTAATTTTCTCCAATGAAAAGTTAACTGCAGGTTTCTAGTTGCAAATTGATCTATTTTGTGTTAAAATTTAAGTACATAATTGAATCAAAATTAATTTTTCTGTTTGATAATTGAAACTATTCTCTTCATGATTTGTGTTTTTGGTTAAATAATAACGTTTCTAACAACATATTGAAGTTTTTTAAATTTTGAATAAATATTCGTTACGAATTTAACTTTATTTTTGATAATTCATATCTTTTCTAAAAATTTGTTCTTTTTCGTGTACCAAACTGAAGTGTCTTGATTGTAAATTCAACTCCTTGTTTCAAAGTTAAGGTAAATTGTTCTAAGTTAATTTTATTTTTTACTTCAACTATTAAATAAAATAAAACAAAAAAAAACATTCTTCTTTGTTGAAAATGTATTTTACAATAAAAATGTAATTATTGCAGTTGAACGTTCATCATTTTATTTAAAAAGTAATTTCTCGAATTACAAATGCAACATTTTCTTGAAGTTCGATCTTTTTGAAGTAGAAAATTAATTTTTTAATTGAAAATGTAACTGATTTATTTCTGGTAGGAAACGTATTTTCTTGATTGAAAATTAACCTCTTTGTCTAAAAAATCATGTATTTGGTGAAAAATGAGTATTCTTAAGTTCTTATGTATAAAATTAAAGTACTTCATTAAATGTTGTACTATCATGGTTAAAATTTCAGTTTATTGGTTGAGGGGCTTAAGTAATTTGTTGAAAACTCTTTTTTTAGGTTAAATATTACTTTTTTAAATAACAATTTAACCATTCTATTTTGTATTGAAAATTCAACGATTGAACTTTTTATAGAAAATTTATCCTACATATTTGGTTTGTAAATGCAACTGTAGGAAAGAAAGTATAACTAAATTAAATAAAAATCATATAATTAATAGAAGATTTCACAATTTTGTTAAAAATTAGTCTTTTGGATTAAAAATTTATTAGTTGTGGTAGAAAATTCATCTTTCTTGGTTGAAAATTCAAGAGCCTTCCTACAATTTGCACTCTGAAATTTTGAAGAATGCAATCTATTTACGACAATTGAGCCGTAAGTTGTTCATTTTTAATTATCTGATTCATATTTGCTCCTTTTAAATGAACAGTGCAATATTGCCACATACTAAAAAATCCCGCCTTCTTAAACAATTGAACAGTGGGGTGCGCGAATTCCAATCTCTTTTGAATTAACCGCAAACTCCGGGGTTGATTCTTGGAAGGGCTATAGCAGGGATCGCTATTGAAGGGTTTTACTGTATTTTAATTTGATGTATTTTTAAATTTTTTCCCCCTTCATTTTTTCAACTGGTGCAAACCTTACTAAAAATAATATCATTTAATTTGTAATTTTATCGGTTTGAGTATAGAACTGTGTCAAATACTAAACGCCGTTTGGTACCGTTTAATAAATGCCACTACATAGAACAGTACAACCTCTGACTATCTGGTTAGTTGGAGCTACTAAACGGAAAAATCATGTAGTACCATCTACTACCGCTTGGGTCGAATACTAATCCACTCCATCTTGATTTTCCTTGATCTGTGATCTGTACATCACGCCGGATACTGAGTGAACTCGGGCTGCAAAAATTGTTTGTCTGTGTCAGTATTGTATTTTTAACAAGTGATTTTTCTCGAAAATGATCTTTGCAACTATGGAAGACGTTATGAAAAGTTGGAAATTCGAAGAGTACATCGAATTGTTCCAGGATGAGTACCATTTGATTACTTACATATTCAGTGTTTCATGTTTTGGAGCAATTGCAGAATAAGGGCGTATCCTCTGTTTTGTCTGGAATTTTTTGTTTTTCGGTAACAAACTATTAGATTCTTTAAATAAACGATAAATAAAGCGATCTGACGAGGCAAAAGTTTAAAATTATTGTTACTTTTGTTACTAGATGTCTCAAATTTGTGTTTGTCACGAAAGCATCCCTGAGACTAGTCACAGAAATAATGTTGGTCAAATCCCTGCTTTTAACCTTTTGCCTCGCTAATCGCTTAATTTATCGTTCAATTCAAGATCCTAATAGTTTTTTTTACCGAAAAAGAGTTTTCAGCCAAAACAGAGGGGACGCCCCTCTTCTGCAATATAATGCAATCAATGTAATAATCAATGCTCAAATGATGGGACTGAATTCATCACACTGAGACATGCTGTGCAATATAGTATAAATGTTAAATATTAGATTAATGAATAATAATTAATGTACATTTTGATTTACGTGGATATGAATTAAAGTATCTAATAATAAAATAATATTCGAAACTTCCATCATGTTTTTTTTCTAGAACTCTGTGCTTATTATTTACGACTTCTTTTACCAGTAAAATTCATTTATTGTGTGGTAGGAGTTACTAAACAGTACGCTGGATAAATAAGACCTACGAAACAGAATTAGTATAAATGACAAAGCGTGCAGTGGAACCTACTAAACAGTATTAGTGCGTACTACGAATCGTTCAGTAGAGGCTACTAAACAGGGATAGTATAAATGACAAAGCGTACAGTGTGATCTACTAAACAGGACTAGTGCGTACTACGAATCCTTCAGTAGAGGTTACTTAATGCTATCTAGTGGGGCTGACTAAACGGACGTTTAGTCGATTTCACTAAATATCTAGTCCGTTTATATTTTACTAAACGGTGCAGTAGCTATGACTAATGACTTAGTAGTGTACACTAAACACTTCTCTCAGTGTATAGCAATACCCAATTACATCGATTAAATAAGTATTGAAATGGAGCAGTTCTTCATGTAAAACTCGCATCATTCATACACGGTAAAAAAAATTGAGCTGTGACAGGGATATTATTCCTTATTATAGCCAAACATTAGGCTGAAAACGAACGAAAGAATTTAGAAAGATCCCTGGATCAGCGAAAATGAATATCCTTGACCATTTTCCATATACCAGGGATATCTTATAGTCAAACCCCTAATAAGTATAGCTATAATAGGGATATTAAGAATAGGTGTCTGAAGCAATTGTCGGAAGAGCGCCGGTGCATTATGGGAGCAGTGAAATAAAATGACGACGGTCTAATCGGGAGCAGTGACAGTTGAGATTTACTTTGGACAATTAAACGCTTCTTACCACTTAAAATGTGCGCGATTGTTAATATTAAATGGAGTTTATGATGCAGTAATAATAATTTACATTTGTTTCGATTGTAGGCGATAACTATATTGAAATATCAAGAAACGCGATAAAAACAACAAACTTGACCTTCAAATGCATTACACGGATTTCAGGGAAATTCATTTTCGCGATGCCAGACGAAAAATTGGCTACTGTAAGTTAATATATTTCTATAACAAATAAATTTTTTTTCTAATCTGAAGATAGTACAATTATACATAATCTGTCGAAAATAATAAACTTTCCAACTTAGCAATTTTGCCCCAATTCCTGATTTACGAGAACAATTTACATAAAGTAACTAAATGTGTAACTCTTCTAACTAAACGTTTTACCTAATCCAAGCGTACACTTTCTTTGAGTTTAATATATTCTCTATTCACTCGTTCGCCTCAAGAATTTTTTTTCCGTGTATGTTGAATATCAGCTGTTCTAAAGCATCGAAACAGATACTGTTCCACTTTTGTATCGGGTACGTAACGAAATTTGAATCACCGTGCGTCGATATAGATATACTCGCTATGCTTCGCTCTGTTCGACTCTGCTGAATCGAATAACGACGAACAGCGAGGATCCAACGAATCTGTAACGTTTAACTTTGAGAGCACGCGAGATTTGACATTTAAATAATTATTCTTTAACTTTTCTCAACACATATTGTCCGGTGCCTCAACTCAGCGCACTGTTCATGTGATTCAAATTTCGTTATGTACCCGATACAAAAGTGGAACAGTATCTGTTTCGATGCTTTAGAACAGCTGATATTCAACTCGCGAGGAAGGTGGAAGTACAACGCCATCTCCATTGTACTTCCACCTACCTCGCGTACGTTAACCGTTCTTTTTTCCAATCCAATTCGTTTTCCTAACCAAAAACGTTACATCATGACACAATATTATATCTCGACGATACACTACAAGTCCTAAAACTATTACTCTACATAGCCATGGCCAAATAGGTCACGCTTTATTAGCTTGGAGTAAATTCTCTCCGGATCTAGAATAATTGTTCCCCCTCCCTGGCGTAGTGGAGAGTGGGGAGAAAGAAAGAAGAAGAACTTATGAACGTTGCGAGTTTTACATGAAGAACTGCTCCATTTCAATACTTACTTAATCGATTTAATTCAGTATTGTTATAGCGTCGGTTCTATACTCAAACCGATAAAATTACAAATTAAATGAAGAGATCCAGTTCAACTTTTTTACCTACTGAGTTCTAATTTACGGGAAGCGTATTAGTTCAAGGTATTATTGAACTAATATAGTTACATATTTTTTTCGGTGTAGCTTCCATCGTCGCGCCATTTCCGGAATGATAACTAAGGCCTTGACTTGGCAGCCAAGGTATGGCTACCATGGTCGGCCCAACATTGGGTACCAATACCGGACCAACCTGGATGCCAGAGTTAATTCAAAAACTGATAAAAAATCATTGAATTTTTCTTAGGACGCATCTGCTTTATCCATTCATCATTTTACGACTGTATATCGTTTGAATATTATTAAAAATTTTAGAAATTGAAATTTCATTGAAGCATTTTGGTTAATTTTAACGACTACTGCTGTACTCTAAGTCGTAGGATATAAAAAAAGGTATGTAATAAATAATTATTAAATGATTGCGAGTACTTTGAATATAAATATTAATGGCCCTGCTTAGCTACTGTTCCGAAAAGTTAAAGTACCAAATTGTAAGCTCTCTTTTTCTTATTATTTATTATTATGCGAAGTTATGTAAATATAAAATACTCGAACTGTTAAAATAAATATCAATACAATAATTTTTAAATAAATAATTTAAATCGATTACAATTTCTTTTCGTATAACATTTCGTTTTTTTTCGTTATAGATTACTGTACAACTTTCTGCAATGACAGGAAATATGCTTTTTCATAAACATTAAAAATTTTTAATGACAGAATCAAGAAATTTCATTGTGAACTCTAACAATTTTTGAATACAAAATTTTTTTATTCATTGTGTAAGATTTGTTTTTTAAGTGCTAAAACTGAGACTTGGCGAAATAAAGTGCCGATGCTTGGACACTTGGACCAGTAATGTGCTATCACTAGGTCAGACTTTGGCTGATCCTCGTGAAACATTGTTTCTCCGAACTAGAAGTCAGACCTGGCGCAATAAAGTACCGATATGAGGCCAAGCATCGGTGGAGAATCGGCAAATATAATGTACCTGAAGTTCCAAGTGTTCAAATGAACAAAATATTTCCACCAATTTATATTTTACCTATAAATATTAATCCAACTGCAATTTAAAACATGCATGATAATTTTGTTTCAATAATAAATTATTTCCAAAATAAATTAATAAAAATTTAGGAACTTTTTCTGTTTTTCAAAGTTAGCAGTAAAAAATGTCATTCATTTGAACGTTCATAACTTCTAGCCCATGCAAATAGAAATATCCAATACAGGCTGCCAGCACTGGCTCAATATTGGGCCGATTAAATGCCGATATTGGCCCAGAATCTTTAGCCGACTTTGGCTGCCAAAATTGGACCAACACTGGGCAGTGTATAAAGATCCGGCAATTCGCACTTGGGTATAAGAATGATGTTTAAACATACAAAGAATTCAAAAGTTAGGAATTACCATTGTTGTAAATAGTTTTTTTTTTAACCAAATAAAGTGAAACTCTATTATAGCGCAGAGCTGACAGTGGGTGGGAACTAACTCATGTAAGCCAGCTCTGCTTTTTTTTGTCCACGCCTGAGTGCTCATCTGAGTGCGGCGTCGATTCTCAGATGGGCTATAGAAGGGAGGGCTATTGAAGGGTTTCGCTGTATTTTAATTTGACGTATGTTGAATTTTTTCCGATTCATTTTTTCAACTGATGCAAATCTTACTAACAATAATATACCTTTGATAATAATTGGAGTAATATACAAATTTAAACGTTTATTGAAAGTTTCGATAAGGAAATCAAAAATTGTAAATAGTTACATACAGAAAAAAACAAATGTCCCTGAGTTAAAATATTTCCAGATTGAATAATAGCACTGCTTGCTAAGATTCAGTCAGTACACATGCCTTGAATATTTTCTAATTAATATTCAACTATGATAAGCCATTCATAAAAATATTTATTAATACATTTTGATAGACATTTCTGACTTAATTTCTGACATTTTTGACATTCAACTGAATCTAACGCTATTTGAATCGCAGGAACAAATTCGTTTCACTTGATGTTTCAAAATTTGAAATTTATTCATCTAATTTATTTATGAAAATGTAAATTGTGATATTTGGCTAAATATTATCAAACATATATTATTTTTAAAAATGTTTGTAGCGATTCATGTTTTTTTTTTGAAATTCGTCTTTTTGCTTACAATAAGTTGAATATCCTGTTTAGAGTTGAATTTCGTTCTTTTTTACTTGAAATTTGGTTTGGCCATTTCAATGAATAATTAAGTTGGATGGTGGGGTATGGTTAAATCTAACTGTTCTTTATTAAAGAAGAAAGTAGTTGAATCTTCATAGAAGTACTTGAATTTTAAACGAAAAAAGATGTGTTCTCAACCAAAAATGTAATAGTTTATAATTTCAGCAAGAAAAGATTTTAATTTGAATCAAAAGTAGGTAAATCGAATGAGAAGGGACCAATTGTTAATGAAAGAGTAAAATTTTTACTGAAGGCAGATGAATTTTTAAACAAGCAGTTATTTGCATGTTTAATCATTATATAAGCTTTCCATAAAGTAATTGAATATGTAAATTGTTTCATATTCCGGTGCAGAAATCTGGTCATGGCCCAAACCGGGCCCAAGCTTGGCAAAAGTAATAACTTATTCGAATTTTGTCTAAAGTAATAATTTTTCCGTTTCGATTTATTCTTCTAAATTTTTATTTTTTTAAAACTCTTGTTAAGTATTCTGTAAAAAATTATTTTGCAAACAAAAAAACCATTAAAAATTTTCACAGAAATGTTAAGAAATATTTTTCATTATCTTGAAACTAGAACAATTCTTAAATAGCTTCAAAATTTTATTTCTAAATCGTAAAAAATCTACACGGTTATTAAAATATTATTGAATGTTTTGAAATGTTACATTATTTTCATTTATTCGTAAAATTAATTTTTTAAAGATTAAATATCATTATTAATTTTCATAGTAATCTGATTAAAATGTTCGTATATAATTATATTTCTAATTATTGTGGAATCTTTTCAAGTTTTAAATTATGTTTGAATTTCTTTCCAAACTTCTAAATATCTTTTATAAGAAATCGGATTTCCCATATTTTAAAATAAAATATCCAAAATTTCAAAAAAAATCCTGTAAATCTTCCAGATTATTTTGTTGACAATTTTATAAATCTGTTTAACTATTTTTAAATATAGTTTGTACATTGATGAGGGGTTTTATACAAAATAGTCAAATTTCCTAACAATAAATATAAATCTTTAATAAAAATGTAAATTTTCAATGTAATAAAATAGTTTAATTTATAACAAAATACTTGAATATAAACATTCATATGAAGTTTACACCAACAATAATAATCTTGTTCCAAAAAAGAAGACATTTTAATACATGAATTTGTGTTCAATTAGTTGAATTTTTCTGTAAAAAAAAACTTCAATCATAAATGAAATAGTTACATATGATGTTTAAAAATCAATTTTTTAGAAAAAAGGACATTTCAAATAAATAGCCAGATTATCAACCAAATTAATTATTAACTAAAAAATTTAATTTTTATTTAAAAAGATTAATTTTCAACCAAAAACAACAAATTTTTTTGACAGGCCTTCGCATGCGGGTACCCTCTCACAATGCAGAATAAATTATTGTACCGTTTTCCTCTCATCTGGCCAAGTGTCTAAGCAAATGCGAGTACTTCGAATAAACTCGTATGTAGACCTAATGTCATTAAATTGTACTGAAATTCATACAGTGATTTTTATTCCACCATAATAAAAGAAAAATTTTCAAATGCGCATAGACAGTGAAGTTGAGCCTTCTAGCTATATCTTTACTAATGATAAAAGGACTCAAATGATACTTCAGATTCGGGGATGACCCGTATATTATATTGACATCTGTTTCAGCGGTGTTGAAAACATAAAAAAGCACATTACAATCGTAAAATATATACACAACTATTTTGCGAGAGAAAATATAGTACAGGAAATCTTGATAAGGCAAAATATTCAAATGAAGAGATTATTAAATTACTGAAAGAAAGTAAGAAAAAAACTGAAATTAATGAAAGTAAAAGTTTTACTATTAAACATTTCTTATTCTTTTTTAATTTTTATTAAATATATAGTGCACATTGTCTGATAAAAAACTTTGGTGAAAATGTTTAGATGGTTCAAAATATAAAAAATGGTCAATTTCTGAATTTGTTTATGAAAATTATTTGAATAATAAATCATTATTGTAAATTTGCAAAGTATTGTAGGAAAATGTGATTGGAAATACATTTTTTGTTCATTCTGTAAAGAAATTCTGAGTTCAGTCGGTGGAAAAAGTGGTGTCGCTTGCTTAAAGAATAGGCAAGCTCTAAATATGTTGATAAACACTGTTTGAATAATTGATAATTCTTGTGAATTTTTGAAGCATTATAAAAAAAATCGTCGGAATGATATTCTTAGTTAATAATGTTAAAAAAGGAAGCCTATTCGTAAAAAATGCACTCTTAATTTTTCAATTAAACCTGTTTGAATAACTATTAGTTCTTGTAAATTTGGAAAGCAAGACAGAAAAAGAGTTATCGGATAGACGTTCTGAGTTGACTCCGTAAAGATACTGGCTCGTAGAAAGAAAGCCAAACTCTTAATTTTTTAATTGTACTGTATCCAAAAGTTAAGTATTAGAGTTATAGAAGGATACATTTTCGAAGTATATAACCTTCACTATTTTGACATATCTTTCCCAATTCAGTTTTCGAATTTTCGATCGCCACGCGTCTGTCGAATAGAGAAACATTTAAAACAAAAATTTATATATATAGAACTCCATGGATACAAAATATGTATTGATACGTTATTTCAGCTGATGCTTTAGTTTGCAACTATTTCTTCAAAGTCCTTGAAACATTTGAAGAATTTTTTCGCTGTCCAAGGTTCTTCAAAGAATCGCCTAAATTGTAAGCGACTAAATTTTTCCATGTATCGAATAAAACAAGATTGAATGGAGTTGAGATGTTAGTCATTTTCCATTTGGTGGATAAAACTTAACACGTGAAGGTAATTTTTGTTGCAGGTGAAATGTACCCTGAAATCCACGCACTTTAAGATATTTAAGGATATTTGAATATACTTCATGATATTTTTAAATAGCTCCTGATATTTAAAGCTACTTAAAGATATTTCAAGTACTTCAAGATACTTCAAGATACTTCAGGCTATTTCAAGGTAATCCAGAATATTTCAATGTATTTCGGCGTAATTCACACACTTCGACATACTGCACATACTTCAGGATAATCCACATATTTTAATATACCTCAGGATATTTCAATATACTTCATGATATTGTAAGATAGTTCCCGATATTTCAAAATATTTTACAATATTTCAAAATACTTAAGGATATTTCACGTACTTCAAGATACTTTATCATACTTCAGGATAGTTGAAGGTAATTTAGAATACGAGGGTGAATCAAATATTAACCGGAATTCTTTTTTAATATTTATTTATTTATAAAACAATACAAAAATACTATTTATTATTTTTCTACATAGTCTCC